>NC_074669.1:18677642-18980881 GCF_029448725.1 Salvelinus fontinalis
CCCCACGCCACGCCACTCTCTGTTGTCATCTATGCATATAGTCACTTCAAAAACTCTACCTACATGTACCTACTACCTCAACTAACCGGTGCCACCGCACATTGACTCTGTACCAGCACCCCCCTGGATATTATGTTATTTTTTACTTGGTCTTTAAATACTTGTTACTTTTATCTCTTGTTCTTATCCATATTTTTTTGAAACTGGTTAGGGGCTCCTAAGTAAGCATTTCACTGAAAGGTGAACAAATACCTGTTGTATTCGGCGCAAGTTACTAATAAAATTTGATTTAATAGTAGTACTACATCCACTTTGAGGGAATAGTTGGCCGTCAGGATTTCCCCTCATGTCAGCATGTGTTACATGTCATTTCTACCTCACCCTCATCATGTCGTGGTTGCTGAGGGAACATGTAGTTGGTGAGGACCCTCTGCTTGGTCTCTGGATGAGCCTCGGTCTGGAGAGGGATCAGGGCCTTGGACTGCACACAGCACACATCATTAACTCTTCAAGTACCGCTGATACACAGGTATTACATCATTAGAATTTATCAGTAAATGTAAAGTAATTTCTTCCCAACAAAACAACACATAAGATCATATTTACCTGATTGTCTGATAACCAAAGAGCAGCTAGATCTTTTAGTTTTGTGAAAGTGAACGGAAGGTTTTTTAATCTGTGTAAGTGAGAAGAAGAAAAAATAGGCAGTAAGAAGGCATTTCATCTAATTGAGGACATGTTTTGTTTATTAAACTTCAAAAGGTTACTTCATTTGCGATTAAAAGTGAGAAGTGATTATGTGGAAATAATTCAGACAAGTGGCTTGAGCTCAACTTCACATCATTCTCCACAGAGTGTGTGAGAGGCACATTGTGTTCTGATGTGTTCAAGGACGCAGATCGACATATAGTCCAATGTGAAAAGCCAAGACTATTCCTCTGCCAAAGACAATCACAGCCTGCCTGCCTCTGACTGACTGACACCCACCACACAGGAAAGTTAACCAACACACAAAGGGGGAAAAGTAAGTTACCGTGGCAACACGCTGAGTGAACTTCGCTTTGACAACAGAAATCTGTCAGTGGGAGACTGTTGACGGCTACCGTAGGTAGAACGAAGCAGGGTTGGAGTGACTGGATCCTCGTTCTGAGGAAGCCTATGTGGTTGAACGCTCAGCTCTGTGGTGTGTGGTGCCGCGTGTGGACGCAGGTCTGCCTAATGGGTGCCGTGTATTTAGTGATAGTATAGTTTAATTACCTTGGATCCAGTAAATCACTGGCAGAGCAACTAAACATCTCATAAAGAGCTTAATTAGCCCGGGGGCAGGGGATGTGCTTTCTAATGTTGTGCAGCTATCTTAATGGGCCATTAGCAAAATAATAACCACTAGTTTATATAAACTCTTCAGAAGAATGTCCCATTCCACCTACGCGCTATGTAAATAAATAGACACACAAGCCTATAGTATTAAGCTGTTTCCTTATCAAGGAGAGTGTGGAACATATGGATTCACTGTGTGTGTGTGTGTGTGTGTGTGTGTGTGTGTGTGTGTGTGTGTGTGTGTGTGTGTGTGTGTGTGTGTGTGTGTGTGTGTGTGTGTGTGTGTGTGTGTGTGTGTGTGTGTGTGTGTGTGTGTGTGTGTGTGTGTGTGGTAACCAATAATAACCTATTGTCGCTTAAATTGAGAACATGTAGCTTGGTCATCTGCCCAATCTCGTCAGGTAGAAACTCCAGCTTATTGGAGCGCAACGACATGACTGTCACATTCTTACAGTTCCCAATCTGCAACAAAAGAGAGCCAAGCATACATTTCAATGACCAATTTCCATCTTCCATGCACCAAACCATATCAATTACAGAAATACATGCATTGCGTGTGTGTACAGTGGGGTCTGGAATTATTGGTTCCCCTGATAAAGATGAGCAAAAAAGAACGTGTAAAATAAATAATACACATAATGAGATGCACTATATATATACACAAAAGTATGTGGACACTCCTTCAAATTAGTGCATTTGGCTATTTCAGCCACACCCGTTGCTGACAGGTGTATAAAATCGAGTACGCCGCCATTGGACTTTGGAGCAGTGGAAACGCTTAACCATCTGGCAGTCCGTTGGACGAATCTGGGTTTGGCGGATGACAGGAGAACACTACCTGTCCCAATGCAGAGTGCCAACTGTAAAGTTTGGTGGAGGAGGAATAATGGTCTGGGGCTGTTTTTCATGGTTCGGGCTAGGCCCCTTAGTTCCAATGAAGGGAAATCTTAACGCTACAGCATACATTGACATTCTAAACAATTCTGTGCTTCCAACTTTTTGGCAACAGTTTGGGGAAGGCCCTTTCCTGTTTCAGCATGACAATGCCCCCCTGCACAAAGCAAGGTTGGTGTGGAAGAACTTGACTGGCCTGCACAGAGCCCTGACCTCAAACCCATCGAACACCTTTGGGGTGAATTGGAAAGCCCGACTTCAAGCCAGACCTAATCGCCCAACATCAATGGTCGACCTCACTAATGCTCTTGTGGCTGAATGGAAGTCCCCGCAGTAATGTTCCAACATCTAGTGGAAAGCCTTCCCAGAAGAGTGAAGGCTGTTATAGCAGCTAAGGGGGGACCAACTCCATATTAATGCCCATGATTTTGGAATGAGATGTTCGACGAGCAGGTGTCCACATACTTTTGGTCATGTAGTATATATTGTATGCTCAAAAAATATATATAAAAATTATATTTGTTTTATACTAATACAATCGCTCTTGGTAAAGTTCATGATGCCATTGACCTTAACAAGGACCCCATGACCAGTGGTAACAAAATAGCCTCATAACATCAAATATCCACCACCATATTTTACAGTACGGATGAGGTATGTTCTGCATATGCATTGTTCTTTCGAAGGCCAAACCCACCATTGGTGTGTCTGGCAAAAGAGCTCATGTCATCGGACCTGTTTTGCTCATCTTTATCAAGGGATTGAATCATTCCCAACCCCACTGTATGTGTATGTGTGTATAGGATCAGTGTGAGGTTATTGGTGTGGGACAGACAGACGTACCTCCCTGGGTAGTTCAACAAGGAAGTTCTCATCAGCAGAAAACGTGCGGAGGTTATGCAGGTAGCCAATGGTTGGGGGCAGGGACTCCAATTCATTACAGCTGCAGTCAAACTCCTCTAAAAGCGATAAACTGGGTAGAGATAGAGAGAGGAGAAAGAGTCCCTTAAGAATCCTTCGTGCCACAGCTACTTTCACTTGGTTAGTTATTGGTGTAAGAGCAACAAATTAATAGACGCAACATAACCAACACACTATCTACAATAATACAGGCAAAACAACCACAATTCTGCATAGATACTCTACTTCACATGTCTTTGATGTACCATGTTAATATTTGCATATAATTTTGTTAAGAACCTACAAAGCACAGACCTACATCATTCGTCTGCTAAAAATGTGCTGTGAATTTTTGAAGTGGAACATTTAGATATATCATAATGATACAAATATTATTTCACTCAAACACTGAGGAAAAGCCACCGGTAGATTCATTTCAGCCACAGGTTGCATTATTTGTTGTTGACAGATGGAGTCTCAGATGTTTGATCCCTCCTTGGTGTCCATGGAAACAAATAATAATTGGGTTCCCTTTAAGACTAGATGCATCTAAGACATGTACAAGCTACAGAGGTGAAAATGGTCAATCAAGTGGATTCGTGAGAATCATGACAATATTCAAAAACCATGACTTGATAGAATGAGATATTCCTCTAAAAGACAAACTAAAATTTAAAAAAACTGATTTGAACATAAACTGTATTAATCCCACGAGGGGAAATGAATCCTTGATTTTGCTGACTCCCTTTCACTATCAGTATCTGGTGGTGCAGCATCTCGTTTCAATCAGAATATAATCAACAGTATGCTTTTAAAAATATATATTGAATAGTATTCTCCAATTGAACTTCATGAATGACAAACTTCACTCTATATCTTATACTCTAAAGCCACAGTGTTTATTGAGTCAAATGCCCTTGCCTCTGTCACATTTGAAAGGACAATGGATTTGTAAGCAAAATCAACAACTGTCCAGCTTTAAAATGACCTCCCACAGCCTCCAACAATTCTAAATTCAAGCTCCAACAGAGCGTATAGTGTACAATGTCAGTGTATATGACCAGGAGAGGACGAGGGGAAGAGTTGCCTCCCCTCACTGGACAGAGTTCATTTGTATTTATTGTACACACAGCAGAGTCATTAGCTCAACATTTGTCCCAGCTGGCCTCCCATATGCAGGACTTTCACTGGATCCCCTTCCCCGGCTGGAACATCCAGTACAGACAGGGAATGTTAAGGTGAGCACTTGCCTGAATAAACATGCTGTGGCGAGGAGGAACATGTACAGGAGACAGTGATTCGCGGTTTACTTACCCTAATTTGGCGCGTCCACTAAGTGGCCCATTTTAGATGCATGTGAAATAACCACAACACACAAAACCGACCAATGACAAACCAAGAAAAAAAGGTGCACTAAAAACAGTATCACAGGCTTGGGGATAAGGATGAACATGACATGATGAGCTGTAAGTTGGTGACCCCTGACCTATTAGATCACAGTCTCAATGACAGGGCATGTTCAGAGTTGACCCACAGAATTTCCTCTGACTCATTATATTTTCCAGATTAAACTTTTGATATAACATATACAGCATATCATTAAAACAAATATATTAGGCCGGCTGTTGAAACTGCAATACTGGCACAGAGTCAACTCCTCTCAGACAGCCATATTCCACAACAAATGAATGGCACACACCCAAAATGTCAGTGCACATTTTGGAACAATGGCAAGCCGGAGGGGGGAAGAAAGAGAGAAAGAGAAAAAGAGAGAGAAAAAGAGAAAGAGAGAGATGGATAGATCTATCCATCTATCTCCTCTCAGTGCCGCCAACTGAGACACAATGTACTGCATCACTCTACTTGGTGTGAACAGTGATGGAACCAATCAGCGTTAGTCAATGTGAGGTGAGAAGGAGCAGCAAGGAGAAGGTGCCAGACTCAGCAGAGTTTCAGAACCCTTCTATCCACAGGCCGTGTTGAATACAGCTCAGCTCAGCAGCAAACCAGCGGCGGCGAAGACGAGATTCAACGTGTCAACTGGTTTTACCATCAAAATTGCTGTCTCTGACGCCTTTTCATTTGGTTATGCAATAGATGCCCTAAAATTGACTGCCATTCAGTTTCATGATAGATATTAACTAATAAAGACTTGGAATGTAGTTTAGCTTGTGGCGTAATAATTTCAAAACATTTTATTCGACTTGAGTGGAGTTCTGGGATTGCAATCTAAGAAGTGTATGTAAACAAAATAGTGCAATCGGTTTCATAATCGGTCTCATAAGGTACTCACCTTCCAATGGTGTTAGGCAGTGAGGTGAGCTGGTTGTCATCCACTTTTAATGTTGTGAGTTTTTTCAACATTCCTGCAATAGAGACAAACACTCATTTGATTATTTAAAAAAAGGAACAAACAAAAAGAAAAAGCGAAGAACACAGTTAAAAGGAATTATTCAAACCCATTGCCAACATAATCCTCTTACCATTTCATTAATTTACAGACAGGAAATTATTAAAAAACTTACTGAGTACAAAATAACTTCATAGTTTGTGTAAATTAAATCCCAGGATTCAAACAAATAAATGTTTCACTCCAAATACAAAGGACATTTTAATGACGCAAGCCATTTGATTGTTAATGACAAAACAACTCAGGGAAATGCACTCTCAGATAACAACCTCCGAGAGGAGCCACCATGATGAATGCAGTCATTACAGAATTAATCATCCTCTCTCCGCCTTCTTTCCTAATCATCCTTTCTTGATCCATTCTCTATTCTCTTTAACCAGGAGATACCATTTGTTGCAGACGGAGGAGAGCTGAGACAATCTAACCAGGAGATACCATTTGTTGCAGACGGAGGAGAGCTGAGACAATCTAACCAGGAGATACCATTTGTTGCAGACGGAGGAGAGCTGAGACAATCTAACCAGGAGATACCATTTGTTGCAGACGGAGGAGAGCTGAGACAATCTAACCAGGAGATACCATTTGTTGCAGACGGAGGAGAGCTGAGACAATCTAACCAGGAGATACCATTTGTTGCAGACGGAGGAGAGCTGAGACAATCTAACCAGGAGATACCATTTGTTGCAGACGGAGGAGAGCTGAGACAATCTAACCAGGAGATACCATTTGTTGCAGACGGAGGAGAGCTGAGACAATCTAACCAGGAGATACCATTTGTTGCAGACGGAGGAGAGCTGAGACAATCTAACCAGGAGATACCATTTGTTGCAGACGGAGGAGAGCTGAGACAATCTAACCAGGAGATACCATTTGTTGCAGACGGAGGAGAGCTGAGACAATCTAATAAGGAGACGCTATTGTTGCAGAGGGAAGAGAACAGAGATGTTCTATGGCCTCACCTATGGTGTCAGGCAGATGCTGCAGCATGTTGGAGGAGAGCAGGAGGTCCTCCAGGGACTCACAGCCAGAGATGTCAGTGTCCAGGCTTTCAATCCTGTTTTTAGCCAGGTCCAGGTAGCGCAGATGCCTCAGCTTCCCTATACACTTCAGCAGCAGGGGAGGGAGATACATGGAGCGATGGATGTTAGAGGGGGTGGGAGAGAGAGAAAAAGGGAGAGAAAGAGAGAGAGAGACAAAGTGAGTGAGTGAGAAAGAGGGAGACAGAGCAAAAAAGCAGGGGTTTGAGAGACAAAGCGATGGATGTTAGGGGGGGTGGGGGGGGAGAGAGGGAGAGAGAGAAGAGAGCAGGGGTTTGAGAGACAAAGCGATGGATGTTAGAGGGGGTGGGAGAGAGAGAAAAAGGGAGAGAAAGAGAGAGAGAGACAAAGTGAGTGAGTGAGAAAGAGGGAGACAGAGCAAAAAAGCAGGGGTTTGAGAGACAAAGCGATGGATGTTAGGGGGGGTGGGGGGGGAGAGAGGGAGAGAGAGAAGAGAGCAGGGGTTTGAGAGACAAAGCGATGGATGTTAGAGGGGGTGGGGGGGAGAGAGGGAGAGAGAGAAGAGAGCAGGGGTTTGAGAGACAAAGCGATGGATGTTAGAGGGGGTGGGGGGGAGAGAGGGAGAAAGAGAAGAGAGCAGGGGTTTGAGAGACAAAGCGATGGATGTTAGAGGGGGTGGGGGGGAAGAGAGAGAGAGAGAGAGAAGAGAGCAGGGGTTTGAGAGACAAATCGATGGATGTTAGAGGGGGTGGGGGGGAAGAGAGAGAGAGAGAGAGAAGAGAGCAGGGGTTTGAGAGACAAAGCGATGGATGTTAGAGGGGGTGGGGGGGAAGAGAGAGAGAGAGAGAGAAGAGAGCAGGGGTTTGAGAGACATGGACAGATTGATGTTAGAGGGGGTGGGAGACAGAGAGAGAGAGACAGAGCAAAGAAAATAGGAGTTTGAGGGAACTTTTTTCAAAGGTTGCCCTATGGTGGTGCATCACTAACCCCCATGCACTGACCCACATTAACTAACTAGCGCATCACTGCCCATACACAGACTTCATCAGGGCAAGTGACAAATTTTACATTTACATTTAAGTCATTTAGCAGACGCTCTTATCCAGAGCGACTTACAAGTACATACATTCACACCTTTTTGTACTGGCCCCCCGTGGGAAACGAACCCACAACCCTGGCGTTGCAAGCGCCATGCTCTACCAACTGAGCTACACGGGACTGGGGGGGAAGACACAGACAGATAATGACACAAATGACACAGACAGATAATGGAGGTGTAGGCCTACCCCAGGTATTGTCTGCAGTGAGTTGTTGTCCATCCACAGCTCCTTTAGGTTATGGATCTGCTCCAGGACTTCAGGCTGAAACACCAAACACACACACATTACGTCTGTGTCTAGAAAAACCAGCGCAGGGGGGCTGGACAGTACAAAATATCCCAGAAACTAGGGCAGAGAGATAAGAAAGCACTGGCCATTTTGTCTCATGTGCAGGCTTGCGAGTGGTATGTAGTTTTAAGTAAAGGAAATGCGGTTTTAACACCAATCAATATAAGTGAATAATCTCATGCCACAATACCAATAGGCAAAATTACTAAACAAAGTAGGCATGTCAACGATGGCATTTGCACAATGAGTGGTGCAAAGTCACTCCTCCAGATGTATTCTAGAATTATCTCACGTTCCGTATTCTATAATGGAAACGGTGTGTTTGAATCTCTGCACGGGCCCCAGAGTGGGGTAATGAACGTATAGAGTACTGTGAGTGATTGTGTTCGATACAGACGTGTGGAGAGGCCTAGCCAGACTGTGTGTGACTATCAGGACTAAAGGCTCTACCTGACTATGTGAAATCACTCCATTAGACCAGCCTGGGAGACTAGGTGACAGACCTCACAGTCCTTCATGCTGCCCTAATCAATTCCAATCTCTCTCATGTATTTCTTTTCGCAGCATGGTGTGGCTTTACTCAGTGGCGTAGCACAGTTTACCGGGGCCCCCGCAAGGTTCGAGCAAGGACGGACCTTTTTTTTGGTCTATAACATTTTTATGCCATGGGGCGTGGAGAAAAATGTGAAGTTTTATAGCTAATCTCTTGCTATTTTACACATTTTGCCATGACGCTGAGAGAAAATGTTGCTGTTTAAGAGCTAATTTCCTGCGATTATATAGATATTGCCATGAGGCTAACAGAAAGATCATCAGCTTAAAGCAAATGTACTGTATTGGCCTATGACGTATTCATATGCTATCTGGGGGGCTGGGGGTATGCTACGCCTGTGGTTTTACTGGCAATCGATAAGGACTCCAAATGGTATTCTGGAATATTCTCTATTTTGAGTATTTTTGAGTATTATTTATTCTCACAGTTGTGAGGGTAGCTACAGCACCTTGTGTATTCACTAAAAAGTTGTGATGTTTTATTAAGTTTGGAAAGGGCATGCTCCTAAAAAAACTGGATGTGCTTGCTTCAGTTACATAATTTGTGATAGAAGTTGATAGAATGTCAGGATGGAATCAGGCAAAACACAACAACAACAGAAACAGGAGGTACACAACCACTTCCCAAAACAATATTGAAATTCCTACAGTATCAACAGAGCCTTTACAACATAGCCATCTAAAATAAAACTGATGCCATGCAAATTCTATTAACTACTGAACCAGAAATTGTTAGTAAACTTCAAACAAAAACTAATTAAGTTTCCTTCCCACCAAGGGTATAAACAAGGTTGACTGGCATTGGGTAATGGAAGAGCTGCTAAAAACTCTCTCTGTAGTTTCTACCTTCCCTCTACCTTCCCAAAACATCACACAAAATCTCCAAATCCCCATTACACTCATGAAGTGTTGAGTGTAATATGAGTCACTACTCGCAATCTACAGTACAGTAGCGCTGGAGTCAGTACAGTAGCACCACACTGTTTTGCTTGTAAGTTTTAATGAGAAACAAAGAAAGGGGTTTGGTTGGCACCTTGTCCATATCTCCGGATAGAGATGAAACACTTGGTTAGTGCTCGGTGCCATGGAGCTTCCTGTGCAGAGGCATGTCTTCTTGTCCATCTTTGAAGCTCCGCGATGTAATTGCTGATGCCATCTACTGCTCTGCTCTCTACACTGGCCCTCTGAGCAGCAGCACCCCCCCCCCCCCCCAAACCTCTCTACCTTCCCCAGGCAGGGACTAATTAGGAAACTTTCCTCACAGTAGTCCCTGAATCACCCTCTATCATCACAGTGACACACACCTCAGCATCTGTTCTTGGCTCAGCTGGACCCACATGTGCTGAGGTCATCACCTCTGATGTTGCACTTCCCTGTAGTTCTGTCAGTGGCAGACATTTTTACATCTGCATCTTCTGCTTTGCATGTGCTTAGCCTAGAGTAAGACAGACAACGTTTTCAGTCTCATTCATATCAATGAGCTGCTTGTGCTGAATGTCTTCTTATGTCAAAAAATCAAAAGGTCTTCTGAATCCTGGTCTTATACATGTAAATGTTTGCAGTTTAGTAAAACTGAGTATTAATATACAGCTTCTCAGCTGAAGACTGATTGCCACTAAAATAAGGCATGAGCTTAAATCAGTTGGAGAGAGCTTTCATAGAGCCTCTGGTCCAGTCAGCCTCTTAGAAGCTCTTTTGACTGAAAGCTGTCTCCCTCCACAAAACAATACCAGTAAACCAGGGTGGATAAAGTCCATTCATTATCAGGGCTGAAAAACACTTACACATCTAAGATTCACCAGAAAAACCATCAGCTGAAGAAAATGCATCAGGCATGTTGGCACAAAGTATAGGGTAGACAAGGAAACAACAACAGCTTAAGGAATGTGAGAAAATGCACTCTTTTCCCTGGGCTTCAAAATCACCAGGCAATAAAGCTACACTAGAGGGTTCTATCTGAGGGGAATTAAGATGGCAATTGGTAATGTTGCTCACACTATCAGCAAAAATCAACAGGAGTCCTTGAATGGGGATGAGGTAGAGCAGTGGTTCCCAACCAGAGGCACTAGGACCCCAGGGGTACTGGGCCTATCCACCAGGGGTACTTGAGAAGACTCATGAGACCATAGGCCTACTGGTTAAATGCACATGAGGGGGTACTTCAGGCAGAGCAAAAATCAGTTGGTGGTAGAATAACTGAAAAGGGATGGGAACCACTGAGAGAATGAGATAGGTCATAAGTAGAGGGAGAAATGCTTGTATTTAAGTAGGGCACAGATTGGGAGTTCAGACTATTGTATGAGAAAGAATAGGAAAACATTGGAGTCATTCTGAGCTGAGTATTTGTGCCGGTCTGTCTTTCCCCTTGAGTGAGGAGGCGGCAGGTGCTGCTGTGTGCATGACAGAGGGCTCTGTGGAGGCAGCCCGGGCCTCACACTAACAGCACGTTTACAAATGCACAATTAAGGCATCAGTGGGACCTGTGGCACAGAGCATGTCATGCATGGCTTCAGCCAGCAGCTCTCCCCAGGGCTCCCCAGTCCTCAGCCCCAGTCCCAGCACAGTGTGAGATCTTGTTAACCAGGGATGACTTGGAGACGTTACGTTACACCCTTGAAAAGCCTCCCTCCCTCCCTGAGCATTCTGCATCTTCACACTTCATATCGCCCCCTTCCAGATATCCCATGGATTGTTGGTCAATGACCATGCAGCATTTTGATCAAACCTTGCCCTCACAGTACCTCTCTAGTGTATCATCAATTTCCCATTCTGAGAACCTGGGAATAGTATGACTGTTCGTATCTCCCTCCTCTGTTCTATTACTCTGCTCTAATCTTGAGGTGTATACTACAATGCAGGATCAATGAGTTAGCCAGCTAACTGGCCTAAATATTCTGCAATCATGTTTACATTGTTTCGAAAGATAAGGTTGAAATGAGCATGGTCTCTTTGACTCAACTTCCAAAAACACATATCTAGGTTTAGCTTTCTTAATGAACCAGGAAATCAATAGTCATTTCTGGTTGTTTATCAAAGTTAACTGGCTAACTCATTGATCCTGCTTCCGGACCACTAATCAGTGAGATAAATACACAGAACACGGTCCAGAGAACAGCCAATAGGATGAAAAGGGAGGGTTAAAAGAAAGGTAAACTAGTCAAATCACTAGCTAAAAAAAACACAAATCATGGCTTGGTTTGGTTTCAGACTCAATGTTTTCTCCAGACTCTGTGGTCATTTACCGCTTACAGACCAGGCGATTGATTTAGACAACCACTAAATTAATGTGACATGGCCAGCATCAAGCACAGTGCAGGGGGATAGGGCTGGATTGTTTGATAAATTCCCTGCCATTGTTTACTCCAGCTCCAACAGCCAATTAAAATGTGCTCGGTGGTGGGTGTCCTGATGTGCCAAGTCGTGCACATTTGAGCTACCCTAGTAAATAATGCATCAAGTGTACACACACACACACACATACCTGCCTGCCTGCACACCCACCACCCACCCACAGGCACGCACTCACGCACACACAAATGCCTGTCCACGCAAACACGCACACACACAGCGGGCGGGGGAGCAATGCTGGAGACCTAATGAGGGTGCAGAGCAGATTGGGGGGGTCCTGCTCTGGCTTGTCCCCCAGGTCTTCTGGGCCATGGATGCCTGTGTGGTGAAAGCTGCTGTCCATGTGACTGGCGTCTTCAAACAGCCTCTTTTCTTACCAGTTCAGTGAATTCATTGCTTCCCAAGTCTAATCGCTCCAGCTGTGACAGTCTGTGTATTGACCTGCAGCAAACAAGAGGGAAGAGCCTCAGATTTTGGCATAGAAACAAAGTCCCCATTTAGAAAGGCCAATCACCAGCAATACTCCCTCCAAACCAGGCTTCCTGCAACTCTGCCATCCCAGAGGGGTATGGCATGCTAGCCAGACATCCCCACACATTCACATAATATTCACTGCACATTTAAACAGCTCAAATCAAAACAAAGCAGTTAGTTAGTTAATGATTAATATAACATGAAACGGCTTTCTCCATTGCACCAGGCAACACCTCAAATTAGACTCGTTCATACATGCAATGTAATGTACACAATGTCAGCCGGGGAGAGCAATGTCAGCCGGGGAGAGCAATGTCAGAATGATTCAATCTAAGATGTTTTGCACTGCATTACTAGCTTATTGGCTTGGTATTGCAGAGGACCTTTGTCTTGAGTGGTGAATAGTGAGAGTCCATTGGTCAAATCACTAAAGCAGATACTGCTGTTTTATGTCATGATATAGAGCAGCTGGCCCACATAGCAATTAGTCAATTCCAATAATGATGTGAGAACAAACAGATCAGAACCCTCATGGCAGAATGTCTCCCCATCCTTCATAACATATCAAAGCCTATGTGTTATCTATACCCTTCTTCTAGGATACACTTCCCCTCCAATGACTCAACGGTAACATGATAAACTCATTCATTGAATGAGGACATTAAACTTATCGTCAAGGGGAAACACGTTTCAGTTGGTTTACACAGATGAACAAACATCCCTTGCTGTGCCACAGCCGAGGTGGAAGAGGAGGAGTTTAACTTCATTCAACTTTGTTTCTCGTGTGGGGGATAAGTTTATTGGTCATGTTTGGATAAAAATAGTTTTCAATCAGGACACCTGAGGGAGTCAGCATGCACCAACTAATGTGAGCAGTGTGTGTGTCTGTCTCTGGGGCTTGCAGCTCAGCACTCTCCACTATGATAAATCGTAACATCATTGGCTGCGCTCCACTGGCTACACTGTACACACACGTTCCAACATGGGGCCTTCTTCACATTTCATTTAGACATCAAATAACAAGGCCTGAGCAACAGGGACTGGCCACAGCACAGCACAGTTCCCCTCTGACACATGCTACCCGTCGCACAGAGAGAGACAGATGGCTTTTGCTTTAGAAGCTGCTATTTACCATGATCTCACACTAATCTGCCCATTAGAATTCCAGCCTGGAATGTTACTCAGGCTATTTGGCCACCCGGAGGTGTATATTTCTATTTGTACTTATTATGGATCCCAAGGCAGCAGCTACTATTCCTGGGGTCCAGCAAAGTTAAGGCAGTTATACAATTTTAAAAACATAACACATTCACAACACATGAAGTGTGCCCTCAGGCCACTGCTCTACTACCACATATCTACAACATAAAAGCCATGTGTGTGTATAGCTTGTATGTTATCGTGGTATGCATGTGTCTGTGCTTGTGTCTCTTCACAGTCCCGCTGTTCCATAAGGTGTATTTTTATCTGTTTTTTAAATGTCATTTTACTGCTTGCATGCGTTACTTGATGTGGAATAGAGTTCCATGTAGCCATGGCTGTATGCAGTACTGTGCGCCTCCCATAGTCTTCTTGACTGTGAAGAGACTTCTGGTGGCATGTCTTGTGGGGTATGCATGGGTGTTCGAGCTGTGTGCCAGTAGTTCAAACAGACAGCTCGGTGCATTCAACATGTCATAACCTCTCACAAATACAAGTAGTGATGAAGTCAATCTCTCCTCTACTTTGAGCCAGGAGAGATTGACATGCATATTATTAATATTAGCTCTCTGTGTACATCCAAGGGCCAGCCGTGCTGCCCTGTACTGAGCCAATTGCAATTTTCCTAAGTCCCTCTTTGTGGCACCTGACCACACAGTCCAGGTGTGACAAAACTAGGGCCTGTAGGACCTGCCTTGTTGATAGTGCTATTAAGAAGGCAGGGATAGACTTCTCCCCATCTTAGCTACTGTTGTATCAATATGTTTCGACCATGACAGTTTACAATCCAGGGTTACTCCAAGCAGTTTAGTCACCTCATCTTACTCAATTTCCACATTATTCATGACAATATTTAGCTGAGGTTTAAGGTTTGTGTGGTGCAGGGGTAATGATAAAAATCGAAGCCTTCCATATGGAGTAGTATCTTGGGCAGGGTTGGATGATTCATAGGGGCTGTATGGGCATGTTGGCTGCTAAAACTGTCAGGGCTTTCATTAACAGACACGTTTCATGGTTACATCAGTGGCTTCTCCATAAGAGAGAGGGGACAGATCTGAGGTGGGTAGGCTGGCTAGAGTGCAATGGGAGGAGGGATATCATTTATTTGAGATGCTTGGGGAAAACACAGACATTGTAATAAAGGACTCTACTAACATGTGGATAGATAACACTCAAAGAAAGTTCAGCATGATAGTTCTCTCTATTTGCAGGAATCAGTGATATTGGCTGCAAGTTACCCATGAAGTTCAGTGAAAAGTATGTTGGCAAAGAGCAAAGCTTAGTTTATTGTGACCTTTCCTTTCAATCCCATGATCAAATACGCCTCTGTAGCTAACACTAGCTGCCCAGGTGAGGTGAGGTCTCTGTGTGCTGAGTCACTCACTTTGGCATCGTTTTCAGGTGGTTCTCTCGCAGTTCCAGGATCCGTAACTTGGAAAGTCTGAAAAGTAGAGGATGTCAAAAACACACGCATCCACAATACAGAAAACAGATTTTTCCATCTCAGTATTAATACACGTTAATGCTATGCATAGGACAGTAAAGTATTGGAGAAAAAAAACATGACACCCCAACCTTAAATTCCATTACACTGAGCCCAAGAGTAATACCACTGCTGTTTTGATAAATCCTGACTTTTTCTCCATTCATCATCAATCCAGATAGGAGATGCTGCTAAGTGACAGATCGAAATTGACTGGGGGGGAGGGGTGGTCCAAAATAGGGGAGGGTTGTAAAACAATTTGTTTGCTTTGGGGAGGGTTGTGTATTTTTTGGGGAGTGGCATAGGGTAGGGTAGTACGTTTTTTCCCTGGTTTACATTATCTCCTCTGCTCGTATTTTCCCTATAAACAACGGCTCGACTTACTTTTGATATTACCCTAATAAAGTTTAGAAATGTTTCTTATGGTTTAGTATGGTGTAGCTATTATTAAGCTTTAGCTACTGCAGGCCTATGATATGAAGGTAGTTTGCCCCGGTGCTCCAACTGACTCTGACAGTTGAACTGTTTCAGATCTACCAAAGTTTCTCCTATAATCTAACAATATAATGCTTATCTTAATTACCCTCATTGTGTAAGTCTATATCTGTATAGCAGTAGCCATCTGACAAAGAAATGCATGTTTGATGCAAGCAATAAAATTAGATTTAAAAAACAGATACAAATACACCGTCTGGAACAGCGGGGACTGTGAAGCAACACAAACATAGGCACAGACACAAGCATACACACAAATGAAAATATATGCACTATACACACACGTACACATGGATTTTGTATTGTAGATATGTGGTAGTGGTGGAGTAGGGGCCTGACGGCACACAGTGTGCGGTGGAATCTGTGAATGTTTTGTAATGTTTTAAAAATTGTAAAACTGCCTTAATTTTGCTGGACCCCAGGAAGAGTAGCTGCTGCCTTGGAAGCAGCTAATAGGGATCCATAATAAATACAAATGTCGATGTCGTAGCATGCCACCGGCATATCTATCTCTCTGGGGTTAGGCCTAAGCTTCACTTCCTTTTATATATGTTTGTGCTGTGTGGGACTATCATTTGTTTTTCAACAGGACAATGACCCAACACACCTCCAGGCTCGGACTCCCAAGTGGTGCAGCGGTCTAAGGTACTGCATATAAGTGCTAGAGACGTCACTAGCACTGATTCCGGGCTGTATCACAACAGGCCGTGATTGGGATTCCCATAGGGCGGAGTCCCATAGGGATTGGCTGTGTAAGGGTTATTTGATCAAGTAGGAGAGTGATGGTGCTGCATCAGATGACCTGGCCTCAACAATCACCAGACCTCAACCCAATTGAGATGGTGAGTTGGACGCAAGAGTGCAGGGAAAGCAGCCAACAAGTGCTCAGAATATGCGGGAACTCCAAGAATGTTGGAAAAGCATTCCAGGTGAAGCTGGTTGAGAGAATGCCAAGAGTGTGCAAAGCTGTCATCAAGGCAAAGAGTGGATACTTTGAAAAATCTCAAATCTCAAATATATTTTGATTTGTTTAACACTTTTTTGGTTACTACATGATTCCATGTGTGTTATTTCATAGTTTTGAAAATTGTAAAAATTAAGAAAAATCATTGAATGAGCAGGTGTGTTTGGACACACCTGCTCGCTATATATATATAACATGTGGTGTAAAGCAAGTCATTTTTGGGGGTATCTTTATTTGACTATTTATATATATTGTCACGTTCCTGACCTGTTTTCTGGTGTTTTTTATGTGTGTGATGGTCAGGGCGTGAGTTTTGGGTGGGCAGTCTATGTTTTCCGTTTCTATGTTGGTTTTGGGTTGCCTGGTATGGCTCTTGATTAGAGGCAGGTGTTTTGCGTTTTCCTCTAATTGAGAGTCATATTAAGGTAGGGTGTTCTCACTGTTTGTTTGTGGGTGATTGTTCCTGTGTCTGTGTAATCCACATGGGACTGTTTCGTTTGTTCGTTCGTTTTAGGTAGTCTGTTCCTGTTCTTGCGTCCTTCGTCTATATGTAAGTTCGGTTGTTTCAGGTCTGTTGCCTTCGTTTATTGTTTTGTAGTTTGTTCTAGTGTTTTGTCAGTGTTTCGTCTGTTTTGAAATAAATAGTTATGTATTCATCACCCGCTGCGCCTTGGTCCGTTCATACACCACCAGACGAACGTTACATATATTTTACTTTTACTTCACTACATTCCTTAAGAAAATAATGTACTTTTTACTGACACCCAATGCTTATCATGACAGGAAAATTGTCAAATTCAAACACTTATCAAGAGATCATCCCTGCTCATCCCTACTGCCTCTGATCTGGAGGACTCACTAAAGGACTAACTCACGTAAATGATGTATGCATGTTGTAGTGCGCCCCTGGCTATCCATAAACAGATAAAAAATTGTGGCGTCTGGTTTGCTTAATATAAGGAATTTTAAATGATTTATGCTTCTACTTTTACTTATGATTCTGAAGTATATTTTTGCAATTACATTTACTTTTGATACCTAAGTATAATTAAAAGCAAATACTTTTAGACTTTTGCTCAAGTAGTATTTTACTGGGTGAATTTCACTTTTACATTTTCTATTAAGGTATCTTTACTTTTACTCAAGTATGACAATTGGTCACTTTTTCTACCCCTGTGTGTATATACTGTATATATATGCCCTGATGCATTTCGTGCTGATCTCTGACAGCTGAACCGCGGGGTGGACAATTATTGTTTTAGGAAAGTAAATGTGGCTCATTTGGCCAACATCCCTCGTTTATTGATGGCGCTGGCTGAGCTAGGTTGGATCTGAATGTATATCGATGTCCAGAAAATGTCTTAAATGTCAGGTAAATTAAAATATTCCCTGTCATGTTATCTGGTGGCAAACTCTGAAATGGCATATTGTTTTTATGAAGATTTTAGAATATTCACATTAAAATCTGTCACCAATTGGATGGAAACCTAGCTATAAACACCTTAAAGACTCTGGCAAGAGTCCAGTGTACCTTTGATTATGCCTGCACATCATGGTTCACCAGCAGCCCCAAACATCTAAAGAATAAGCTACCAGCCAAAAAAGCTTGTAAGAATTGTACTTAAACTTGCCCCTCATACTCATCTGGAGGTTGAGAATGTTTTCGTCTCTGTCTCTGTAATGTGTCTGTATATATTTCATTGTATTTGTATTTATGTAAAAAATATGGAACACAATGGAAATAAATCACAGATCAATCAATAATTCAATCCAAACTGTGCAGCAGGCGCTTGGTGAATGGAAAAAGACATCTGTTGCAAAACACCAAAAAGTTTAATGACACTCAGAGATTGTCAAGCAAAGCCTTCGATATTGGGTATCGAAATGTTGAAAATCTGATTTTCCCCCAGCTGATCACTGTCTGCAGACGGCTCTGATCGTAGGTTAATGAAACAGGCAGGGAGAGAGAGTCTGTGGTGGTCGGTGAACCCTCAACCTTCTGACCCGTAGCCCTGCGTGGCATCGACTGGGCCACAAAAGCAAGCTGAAGTGGCAAAGTCGATATCCACGTTCATAAACACATGGTCGCTACAGTTATTGTTATTTGTGGTCATAAATATTATTTTGAGTTCATTCGATGAAGAGGTAGGGTGTTCAATTAAGGGTCATGTGAAAATATGTATAACTTTGGGGAGGGGGGTGCATTTTTTTTTTAGGACACCTTGAGTTGGACGGCCCCTCGCCCCCAGTACATTTAGATCTGTCCCTAAACCATTGCTTTATTCATGCAAGCCCCAGGCAAGTGACGTTTACCAGGCGTTGTGTGCAGAGAATGAAGAACAGTCTGTTTGAACCCACCCAGACATACTGGTAACTGAATAAAAGCTCCTATCCAATCCATATCCATACACAGAGGGCCTCTCCTTCTGCAACTGAGGGCCCTAGGCCCCACAACACCAGAACATGGGAGGCTATAGGCTGAACTCACCTCCCAAAGTTGGCGGGGAGGTATTCCAGAAAGGCATCGTTTAAGAAGAGCTGTGTCAGGTTGAGGAGCTGGGTGAAGCCCTCTGGGAGCCTACAGTGGAGAGATGGGCAATGAGAGACGGAAAGAAAGAGAGAGAAAGAATCCCTGTCCAGATGTCATCACAGTACAGTACCCCTTGGATATAAAAAATTACACAGCACGGAATAAGTACAAAAAGAAGCTCCTCAAGGACAATCCAGAGATACTATTTGCTGACCACTACCAAGAGGGGAACGTAAGCAACTTCATTTTCCACACAGACCATCCCCTGGCATGGCACAGTGCTATAAAACCACACTACCCCTATCTCAAGAGAGAGGGTATTGGCCCAGGGTGGAAACTCAGAATACTAGACATTGAGGAAATTGAAACAACCTCTGTCAACGTGTATAACTCTGGGACAGTAATGGTGCAGGGCATCCTCATGCAGTTCCAGCAGGACTTTTACGGGATCAAAGAGAGAGCACAGCAGGAAAAGCTCTCTCTCGGTGACGACTCGCCCATCCTGAGTGAGTCTGATCACACCTCTTCAAACTGACAGTCACCCTCCCAGCACTGAACACACCCAGGTCCCACAACTGCACTGCTCCTCCATCATTGGAATGAATAAATTCACAGAGCTGGAGAGAGACATGGAGCTCAGAGATTTAGTCCACACTATCCAGACAGAACAGACCCACAAAACAGACCACCACAACAACAGAGAAACACATGGCACAGCTAACAGCAGTGAAGGAGGAGGGAGAGAAACACATGGCACAGCAGTGAAAGAGGAGAGAGAGGCACACATAACAGCACTGGAGGAGGAGGTGAGAAAGCTAAAGTGTTACAGACACTCCCCCAGAGAAGCCAGCAAAACAGCCCACCTCAGACCCGGACCACAACCTCAACACCACAATGGGACCGACAACATAGGACCCACCAACCCAACAGACCCCACCCCCTCCTAACAGCCCCCGTCAGCTCCACCGATAGCTCTCCTGACAACCCCCACACATCCATTGAGAACACACAAAAGCCAGAAATGGTGCTCCTCATTGACTCAAATGGCAAATACATTCAAGAGAATAAACTTTTTCCCAAACACAAACTGGCTAAACTGAGGTCATCTGCCTTTGGCCTAAAGAGCAGGAACCCAGACTTCATCAAAGAAATTGGAAATACAGACAGTGTCATCCTACAAGAAACATGGTATAGACGAGACGGACCAACTGGTTGCCTTTTAGGTAACAGAGAGCTGATAGTCCCATCCACCAAACTACCAGGTGTTAAACAGGGAAGAGACTGAGGGGGTATGCTCATTTGGTATTTTTAATATTATTTATTTAACCTTTATTTAACTAGGCAAGTCAGTTAAGAACAAATTCTTATTTTCAATGAGGGCTTAGGAACAGTGGGTTAACCGCCTTGTTCAGGGGCAGTACAACAAATTTTTAATTTGTCAGCTCGGGGATTTGATCCACCAACCTTTCGGCTACTGACCCAACGCTCCAACCACTAGGCTACCTGCCGCCCAGAGCAGACCTAACCAAATCTATTTAATTAGTCAAAACAGGAACATTTTACATATGTCTAGAAATTAATAAGGAAATTATCTCAACAGAGTAAAATGTCCTCATGTGTGCTACCTATATCCCCCAATAGAATCCCCATACTTTAACAATGACAGCTTCTCCATCCTAGAGGAGGAGTTCAACCATTTCCAGGCTCAGGGACATGTACTAGTCTGTGGCGATCTAAATGCCAGAACTGGACAATAACCTGACACTCTCAGCACACAGGGGGACAAACACCTACCTGAAGGTGACAGTATTCCCTTACAAATATGCCACCCTAGACACAACTATGACAAAACAACCCCAAAAAATGGGTCACAACTCCTGCAGCTCTATCACAAGCTGGGTTTGTACATAGTCAATGGTAGGCTTTGAGGAGACTCCTATGGTAGGTACACCTACTGCTCATCCCTTGACAGTAGTACTGTAGATTACTTTATCACTATTAGCAGTTGATGTTATTCTTCAATAACACAGACCCCAAAGTAAATCAGGGGGTGAAAAATAGGTTTATTCAAATAGAACAAATCATAGTTGTTATGCTGGGAAGTAGACGATCATTCTTCCCTGTCCTCAGTGATTCTCCCCACAGAACTAAGTGACAGGATGTAGTTTTATACCCCCAATCCTAGCCTGTGGTTGACCAATTAGATAACAAGTATCCTATTTCAGGCTCAATGTATGGACAATTTGAACCAATGAGAACTTGCCACATGTAGCTATGAGTCCCGGACTGACATTCCTCCCATGTCTCTGACACATTAATCATTTAATCCCTATTACAGAAAAACAACTATTTCCACTGATCGTTAATTCCCTCTTGACCTTAAGTCCTCTGCGTTGTGTATTTATCTTAAAATATTATTACATCAGTGACCTCAAATCAGAGTCTCTCAGAGCGTTCATAGTCAGGCCATTAACACCCCTATCAGATCACAGCAAAATCAGTCTACTTAAACAGAGCAATACTCAATCATGAGGAGGCATCAAAGTCAAAATAACTGCATATTAAGAAATGCTATAGATGGAAATAAAGTAGTGTAGAAACCTACCAAAAAACAATTAGGCAACAACAAATTCAATCCCTTTTAGACAACTTCCTGGACAAAACATTTCACTGTAATAGTGAAGGTGTAAACTTGGCAGCAGAATGCCTAAACAGTATACTTGACCTTTCAGCTTCCCTATCAAATCTAAAAATGTCAAGCACAAAACCTAAGAAAATCAACAACAATGACAAATGGTTTGATGAAGAATGCAAAAACCTAAGAAAGAGATTGAGAAACCTATCCAACCAAAAACAGAGACCCAGAAGACTTGAGTCTATGCTTTCACTATGGGGAATCAATAAAACAAAACAGAAATACACAACAGAAAAAGAAGGAACAGCATGTCAGAAATACACTCAATGTAATTGAAGAATCCATAGCATCTAACCACTTCTGGGAAAATTGGAACACACTAAACAAACAACAACACAAATAGTTATCTATCCAAAACAGAGCTGTGTGGATAAACCACTTCTCCAATCTTTTTGGCACAATAACAAAGAACAAACAGCAAAAACATATACATGATCAATTACAAATCTTAGAATCAGCTACTAAAGACTACCAGAATTCACTGGATTCTCCAAGTACACTGAATGAACAACAGGACAAAATACAAACCCTTCCAACCCAAAAAGGCCTGTGGTGTTGATGGTATCATACATGAAATGATAAAATATACAGACCACAAATTCCAATTGGCTATACTTAAACTCTTTAACATCATCCTCAGCTCTGGCATCTTCCTTAATATTTGGAACCAAGGACTGACAACCCAAATCCACAAAAGTGGAGACAAAGTTGACTCCAATAACTACCATGAGATATGCGTCAACAACAACCTTGGGAAAATCCACTGCAATATCATTAGCAGGAGACTTGTACATTTCCTCAGTGAAAACAATGTACTGAACAAATGGCAAATTGGATGTTTACCAATTTACCGTACGACAGACCAGGTATTCACCCTGCACACCCTAATTGACAAACAAACTAACCAAAACAAAGGTAAAGTCTTCTCATGCTTTGTTGACTTCAAAAAAAGCTTTTGACTCAATTTTGCATGAGGGTCTGCCATACAAATTCATGGAAAGTGGTGTTGGGGGAAAACATATTACATTATCAAATCCAAGTACACATACAACAAGTGTGCAGTTAAAATTGGCAAAAAAACACACACATTTCTTTCCACAGTGCCTAGGGGGGAGACAGGGATGCTGCTTAAGCCCCATCCTCTTCAACACATATATAAACAAATTGGCAAGAGCACAAGAACAGTCTGCAGCACCCAGCCTCAACCTTCTAGAATCTGAAGTAAAATGTCTAAGGTCTACTGATGATCTGGTGCTTCTGTCCCCAACCAAGGAGGGCCTACAGCAGAACATAGATGTTCTGCACAGATTCTGTCAGACCTGGGCCCTGACAGTAAATCTCAGTAAGACAAAAAATAAGTGTTCCAACAAAGGTCCAGTTTCCAGGACCACAAATACAAATTCTTTCAAGACACCGTTGCCTTAGAGCACTTAACAAACTATACATACCTCAGCCTAAACATCAGTGCCACAGGTACTAACTTGCACAAAGCTGTGAACGATCTGAGAGACAAGGCAAGAAGGGCCTTCTATGCCATCAAAAGGAACATAAATTTGACATACCAATTAAGATCTTTCAAAAAATACTTGAATCAATTATAGAACCCATTGCCCTTTATGGTTTTTACAAAATGGGACAAACACCAAATTGAGACTGCATGCAGAATTCTTAAAAAATATCCTTAGAGTACAACGTAAAACAACAAATAATGCTTGCAGAGCATAATTAGGCCGATACCCACTAATTATCAAAATCCAGAAAAGAGACGTCAAATTCTACAACCACCTAAAAGGAAGCGATTCCCAAACCTTCCATAACAAAGCCATCACCTACAGAGATATGAATAATGAGAAGAGTCCCCTAAGCAAGCTGTTCCTGGGGCTCTGTTCACAAACACAAACAGACCCCACAGAGCCCCAGGACAGTAACACACTTAGACTCAAATAAATCACTAAATCTCTCTAAAAAGAGAGTACACAGTGGCAGAATACATGACCCCTGTGACTGACCCAAAATGAAGGAAAGCTTTGACTATGTAAAGACTCAGTGAGCATAGCCTTGCTATTGAGAAAGGTCGCTGTATGCAGACCTGGCTCTCAAGAGAAGACAGGCTATGTTCACACTGCCCACAAAATGAGGTGGAAACTGAGATGCACTTCCTAACCTGCCAAATGTATGACCATATTATAGAAACATATTTCCCTCAAATTACACAGACACACAAAGATTTTGAAAACAAATCCAATTTGATACACTCCCATATCTATTGTGTGTAATACCACAGTTTGCAATCACAGCAGCAAGATTTGTGACCCGTTGCCACAAGAAAAGGGCAACCAGTGAAGAACAAACACCATTGTAAGTACAACCCATATTTATGTTTATTTATTTACCCTTTTGTACTTGAACTATTTGCACATTGTTACAACACTGTATATAGATATAACGACAATTGAAATGTCTCTATTATTTTGGAAATAATGAGTGTAATATTTACTGTTCACTTTATATTGTTTATTTCACTTTTGTTTATCCATTTCACTTGCTTTGGCAATGTAAACATGTTCCCCATGCCAATAAAGCCCCTTGAATTGAATGAGATAGGCAGGTAGAAAGAGAATCTACGAGAACCCATTTGTTTGTCAACCTATGATTTCCCACCAACAAATGCAAAATGTATGACGTATTGCCCTTATGGTTTTCCAATGTATTTTATAGCATGAGGCACATTACGTCAAGATCTCGCAGAGAGACCTGCATTACCCTCTGTAAGGACAGGAAACTACTCAATATTTAACAAATGGCATACAGTATTTACACAATGCAGGAAAGAAATGTCTTACGTAAACAGTGATGGAATTGTTTCTATTCTTCTATGCTAATCATTTAAATTCAGACTAAAGCCTCCGATATACAAATACAACAGTCTCACATGTAGTTAAGTTGCCATGAGGTGCCAAAAAATATATATAAAAAAATGTATTTCTACAGCCAATTTGACTGAAAGCATTTTCATAGGAATATTCAGGGTTGTTTTTTATTGAGGTAATCTGTGATTGTTGCTTGGCACAAAGCAACAGACACAGCTGTTGGCAATGATAATACAGCATTACCATTGTCCCTATAGACTACAGCCATCCCATCACAATGATACACTTCTCTCTTCACTTACTTGGCAATAGGATTTACACTGGCCTCCACAACAGATAGGCATTTACAGCATTTAATGTTGTCTGGGAACTCTTGAATACCTAAAGAAGGGATGGAAACATGTTTGTCATTCATAACAAATGAACACACATTTTTAATACTCATGCCTCGCCATATTGTACATCATGCTAATATTTAGAGTAACAGTATCAGTAGAGAGTTGACAATTTAGAATATATCAGAGTAGAAACTATCAGAGAATGCGGTGGACATCACATCTCACTCGCTTACCGTTTTTACTGATGTCCAACTCCCTCAGGTTTACAAGGCTGGCTATGGTGGTTGGCAGGTTTGACAGGTCATTGTCAGGTATGCTCAGTTTACGGAGAGCCTGACAGTTAAATAGTTGCTATGGAGAGAGAGGGGCAGAACAGAAACACAAGTTATACTGGTGTTATATCAATCTCTTAGCCTGCTGAGTTGAAAAAATGTAGACTTTGTGAGATTTCATGCACTGAGTTTCAATAAGGCCAGTCTCTAATGATCCTGCTGTGCTGTTGTTAAATGTGAAACATGAGAGAAACGCTGAGGCAAAGTCCTTTTCAATGTTCTGACACGTTTCCCCTTGTTCACTGTAAGAGCAGCAACTCTCAGTTGAGTAACCTTGTAGTACAACATTAGTAGTCCACAGCTCTATATGAAGGGAGGGAGAGAGCCACATCAGTCCTCCTCAGAGAGAGAGAGAGAGAGATGGAGCATAAAGGAGGAAGGGAGAGAGAGAGAAAGATGGAGCATAGAGGGAGGGAGAGAGCCACATCAGTCCTCCTCAGAGAGAGCGAGGGAGAGAGAGATGGAGCATAGAGGGAGGGAGAGAGCCACATCAGTCCTCCTCAGAGAGAGCGAGGGAGAGAGAGAGAGAGAGAGAGAGAGATGGAGCATAGAGGGAGGGAGAGAGCCACCAGTCCTCCTCAGAGAGAGCGAGGGAGAGAGAGAGAGAGAGATGGAGCATAGAGGGAGGGAGAGAGCCACCAGTCCTCCTCAGAGAGAGCGAGGGAGAGAGAGAGAGAGAGATGGAGCATAGAGGGAGGGAGAGAGCCACATCAGTCCTCCTCAGAGAGAGCGCGAGAGAGAGCGAGAGCGAGAGCGAGAGCGAGAGCGAGAGAGATGGAGCATAAAGGAGGAAGGGAGAGAGAGAGAAAGCATAGAGGGAGGGAGGAAGGGAGGTTGAAAAGGGCGCTATGCAGAGTTAGTGTGCATGTGCATCATGCCATACGCAGTATGTTTGAGATAACAGGCTAACAATTACCATTCTAACTGTGTAACATGAATAATGAATATCAATATTTACATTAATAAATGTACAGAATTTTAACAAAGCCAGCCTATACAGTATCAACAAACGCTTCCTCCCATCTCTGTAGTCCATTCCTTTCTCCATGTAAAAGAGAGATTAGAGCAGTTGATTCCTTTCTAAATGTAGAGCAGAGACTAGAGAGGGACAAGTTCTAAGGGTCTACATCCCAAATGGAACCTTATTCCCTATATAGTCCACTACCTTTGACCAGGGCCCATAGGGAAGAGGATGCCATTTGAGAGAGCCAGGGAGACATTACAGTCCAGTAAGAACATTACTGTAACACGCCCATTATGAGAGGCCATTACTCTGTAAGAGCTATAATAGCCAGAGGGGGAGTATCTACATCAATGGAGACTGGAGAGGATCAGGAGAGCCAGCGTTGTCCAGTCTTGCCCAAGGCATCACTCTGATATACACAAGCCACACTTACATAAAAGACCACACACATGGGATCTATCAATGCCTGGTTCTTATGCAACCCTGTGAGGCGCCACACTGGCTCTGAACTCTCTTCACAAAGACCCTGAACAAACCTCGCTGAGAAACATGACTTAAAGAAGCAATAAAACTGGCCTTCTTTAGACTAGTTGAGTATCTGGAGCATCAGCATTTGTGGGTTCGATTACAGGCTCAAAATAGCCAGAAAAAAAGAACTTTCTTCTGAAACTCATCAGTCTATTCTTGTTCTGAGAAATGAAGGATATTCCATGCGAGAAATTGCCAAAAAACTGAAATCTCGTACAACGTTGTGTGCTACTCCCTTCACAGACAGCGCAAACTGGCTCTAACCAGAATAAAAAGAGGAGTGGGAGACCCCGGTGCACAACTGAGCAAGAAGACACATACATTAGAGTGTCTAGTTTGAGAAACAGATGCCTCACAAGTCCTCAACTGGCAGCTTCATTAAATAGTACCCGCAAAACACCAATCTCAACGTCAACAGTGAAGAGGTGACTCCAGGATGCTGGCCTGAGGTCACAAATGTATCTTTTGAACAGTTCTTTATTAAAATGAATGTAGTTATTTGCTACATTTGACCGTGTAAAACCTAGCAGTACTACTTATTTCTCTGAGTGAGTCAGACATATAGCGTTTTTCAAAAAAACATGATTATTTGTCTCTGAAATGAAACCATCAAGTGATAGATTTCAAACAAATACATGTCTGTCATTGAAGTGAAGAAAAAAACACTTTCATAAATTCTTAAAAAAATAAAAGTCAATGTCCACCATTTCTGAAAATATAGTCTATTGGAAAGAAACTCTTAACTTCTTATGGCTGCAGGGGCAGTATTGAGTAGCTTGGATGAAAGGTGCACAGAGGTGCCCAGAGTAAACGGCCTGCTCCTCAGTCATTGTTGCTAATATATGCATATTATTATTAGTATTGGATAGAAAACACTCTGAAGTTTCTAAAACGGTTTGAATTATGTCTGTGAGTATAACATAACTCATTTGGCAGGCAAAAACCTGAGAAGAAATCCAACCAGGAAGTGAGAAATCTGAGGTTGGTCGATTTTTAGCTCATCGCCTATTGAATGCACAGTAGGATATGGTCTGTTTGCACTTCCTACGACTTCCACTAGATGTCAACAGTCTGTAGAACCTTGAATGAAGCTTCTACTGTGATGTGGAGCCGGATGGGAGCTGTTTGAGTCAGTGGTCTGGCAGAGAGCCAGGTCCTGGTCATGCGCATTTCACATGATAGGGACCTGCGTTACATTTATTCTCTACACACAAAGGAATTCTCCAGTTGGAACGTTATTGATTATTCATAACATCCTAAAGATTGATTCTATACTTAGTTTGACAAGTTTCTTCAACCTGTAATATAACTTTTTGAAGTTTTTGTCCGACGTTCGGCTGGACCTGCACGAGCGTTTGGATTTGTGTACTAAACACGCTAACAAAAATAGCTAATTGGACATAAATGATGGACATTACCGAACAAAACAAACATTTCTTGTGGAAGTGGGAGTCCTGGGAGTGCATTCCGACGAAGATCAGCAAAGGTAAGTTAGGATTTATAGTGCGTTTTATGAGTTTTGTTGACTGCACAATTTGGCGGGTAACTGTATGGCTTCCTTTTGTGGCTGAACGCTGTTCTCAGATTATTGAATATTGTGCTTTTGCCGTAAAGCTTTTTGAAATCTGACACAGCGGTTGCATTAAGAACAAGTGTATCTTTAATTCTATGTAAAACATTATCTTTCATCAAAGTTTATGAGGAGTATTTATATTATTTGAAGTGGCTCTCTGCAATTTCTCCGGATATTTAGGAGGCATTTCTGAACATGGCGCCAATGTAAACTGAGATTTTTGGATATAAATATGAACTTAATCGAACAAAACATATATGTATTGTGTAACATGAAGTCCTATGGGTGTCATCTGATGAAGATCATCAAAGGTTAGTGATTCATTTTATCTATTTTTCTGCTTTTTGTGACTCCTGTCTTTGGCTGGAAAAATAGCTGTGTTTTTCTGTGATTTTGCGGTGACCTAACATGATCGTTTGTGGTGCTTTCGCTGTAAAGCCTATTTGAAATCAGACACTTTGGTGGGATTAACAACAAGATTAACTTTAAAATGGTATTAGATACATGTATGTTTGAGGAATTTAAATTATGAGATTTCTGTTGTTTGAATTTGGCGCCCTGCACCTTCACTGGCTGTTGTCATATCATCCCGTTAACGGGATTGCAGCCATAAGAAGTTTTAAACTCTCATTGACTGGGAGCTGTCCATGGTAACCAACCCCATTCTCTCCTGACCACATATCTTCTTTCTCCCTCTCTGAGTGTTTTTCTCTCTGCTTTATTAACAGCTCATTTACAGACAGGAAGGACATTACGCCACTCTTTGGTCTGTGGGGGTTTGGTTGGCTTGGCAACTCATTTAGACAATCAACACTGAGCGCCAAATGAAGAGAGAGAGTGCATAGAGCTGAGATAATGTTGACATCGATCATTATGCCATGCTTTGTAATATTGGGAAATGGTCTGAACTATGACTTTACAGAGTCCCTTTTATACACTTCACCCATTTCATCCCACAGCCCCAGCCCCAACCCCACAGCCCCAGCCCCGGCCCTCAGACCCAAGCCTCAGCCCCAGGTCCAAGCCCCATCAGAACCCACCTTGGGCAGCTCCTCGATCTGGTTGGCATCCAGGTAGAGCTCCTCCAGCGTGCGCTCGAAGCTGAAGATCTCCTTGGGCACCTGCTGCAGACTGCAGTGGGAGTAGTCCAGCACTGAGATGACCTCTTCCTCACCCCGGAAGCACCGGCACGGCACCAGGCGCCCAATGATCTTCCTCTTAGTCGTCATCTCCAGACACTGCACTGTAGTGGGGGAGTGGTCAGGGAGACAAAGGAGAGAGAGATAAGTGAGAGAACATAAACTAGCTGAGCGTTCCTCTGACCCACTCTGCTTTAAATAATCTCACCATTGCCTGGCCCTTGTATCTCCAGCCTCCTGATTAGGTCAGGACAGCACCGCAGAAGACGAAATAGAATTAGCCGCAGCCATGCTAAACCACACTCGTCAAACAGGGTCTTAATTGTCTCCGATAAAGTTAAGTGCAATTAGCCAACCTAAGTCAAAGCCCCCATTCACACTGTTACACAGCACAGTAATACCAGCCTACCTCACTGCCAGTACCACACACTCCTAATTCAACAATGTGAAGTATAGAGTCATTTCACACATATAAAAATGTTATATTCTGCTCTTGACAACAACTCCTATAGCTATATTTCTTGGGCAAAGGAGATTTACTGGGGAAAGTCAATGGTAGATATCAGGGCTCATACCATAGTCTCTCACTAATAAATATTGATAGACTACCTGCATATCCCCACTGGGCCAACGAACACCGTGAGGAACATGTTTGTGTGAAGACAATTTACACTAAATAATTAGCTGCTCTGCCGTCTGCTCTCAAAATGGTTTAAGAGAATGAGTTTGAATGTGAGTATGTCCTATTTCCATGTAAGGACGAGGTAAGATCTGAGTTGTATCTGAGTTTATAGTGTCTGCAAGGCCATATTCCTCTCTCTTGGAGGTTGTATGAGGGGTCTTGTAAAAAGAAGTCAATCATTCCCCCAAGATAATGACATTTCTGATTAAGTAGTGGTAAAAATGTGAATGTACCCTTGTGATAATAAAACATATTTCTATCATACTCAACCCTGTGAAGCTCATTCAATACAGCCATTGTTCAGCATCTGCTGATAACTTAGGCCCATAGTAGTCACAGCATCACAAATGCAGGGAAATCAAATTAACAAGACACTTGTTCATCCTTTTAGTTTTTCCGGTTTTATTCATTGTAAATACCACATTAAATACCAAGATACAGCAATTATCTTGTAAAGCTGTTATTGCCCCCCAAAATTGGGCTGCTCTATGTAACTACAAGTAGTCTGTGAATTACACTGTCCCTGTACAAATCAAGTGTTTACTGTAACTTCCAAAGTTGTGTATTTTGTCAGCAGGGCAGGTTGAGACCAGGGGCAGCTGGGTGATGATTCACAGCCTCCACCAGCAACTCCACAGCCAACAGGCTGGGGCCCACCACTCATCTTTCTTTTCCACCCAAACACACAACAAAAACAGACATGGCACAGGCAGAACAACCTGCTTTCCAGAAGCCACGTTCTCCATCTAATAGTCTTAGTATTGTTCTGTAGTCCCATTGTAAAGGAGACAAACAACCATGTTTCAATCGGAGTGCCTTGTAAAGAGCCTCTCTTCCAGATGCAGTAGGGCAGAGCAGAGAGATGAATGACATTTCAGCTTGGGAGAGATAAATCCTTATGGAGCTGGGCTCTCAGGAGCACATATCAGACAAGGTCACAGTGAAATCCCTCTATCATCTCCCCACTCCTACTTCCAGAAACACAGCAGCAACTGCCAGTTCCCTCTCCTGTCCTCTGCTCTTCTCAACAACACAGCATCAGAGGTCACGCCCACAGAGAGGTCAGAGAGGTGTCAGCAGCCAATCAAGACGCAGGGAAGAGGCTGTCTGAGCAGCAAATCTATTAAGCCAGGGATATAGCACAAAATACCCTTAGAAATACCCAGCAGCTTCATGTGTCTCCTAATCAGAGCCTTTGAGTGGGATCCCTGCTCTGATCTCTTTGCTATATAGCTTACAGACAGAGGGCCTCTCATAGAAGTATAATAGTGACTATATAGGGCCTCTTCACACAGATCAGACCTGCAGGACTCTAGGCTCAGCTGCCTGTGTACGTGAGAATTCCCAATGGGGCGAGAGAATCTGAAGTCAAATGTATACTGATGATCTGGTGCTTCTGTCCCAAACCAAGGAGGGCCTACAGCAGCACCTAGATCTTCCGCAAAGACTGTCAGACCTGGGCCCTGACAGTAAATCTCAGTAAGATGAAAATAATGGTGTTCCAAAAAAAAAGATCCAGTTGCCAGAAATACAAAATTCCATCTAGACACCGTTGCCCTAGAGCACACAAAAAAATTATATATACCTCAGCCAAAAATGTCAGCGCAACAGGTAAGTTCCACAAAGCTGTGAACGATCTGAGAGACAAGGCAAGAAGGGCCTTCTACGGCATTAAAAGGAACATAAAATTTGACATACCAATTAGGATCTGGCTAAAGATACTTGAATCAGTTATAAAACCCATTGCCCTTTATGGTTGTGAGGTCTGGGGTCCTCTCACCAACCAAGAATTTGCAAAATGGGACAAACATTTCTGCAAATAATATCCTCTGTGTACAACGTAAAACACCAAATAATGCATGCAGAGCAGAATTAGGCCGATACCAGCTAATTATCAAAATCCAGAAAAGAGATGTTAAATTCTACAACCACCTAAAGGAAGTGATTCCCAAACATTCCATAACAAAGCCATCACCTACAGAGAGATTATATTCTATTCAGTTCTATTCTATTCTATTCTATCCAGTCTTGCCAAGTGTCAAAGAGAAAAAGAAGAACTGATAAATAAAAGCATTAAAACTTCTCTAGGATAGGGGGCAGCATTTTCACTTTTGGATAAATAGCATGCCAAATTTCAACTTCCTTCTACTTATCCCCAGAATATAAGATATGCATATTATTAGTAGATTTGGATAGAAAACACTCTGAAGTTTCTAAAACTGTTTGAATCATGTCTGTAAGTATAACAGAACTTATGTAGCAGGCAAAACCCCGAGGACTAACCATTATTATTTTTTATTTTTTTAGGTCACTGTCTGTTCAATGAGTTTATTGGAATACTGGATTTCTAATCAACCTGTTTTCAGTTCCTACAGCTTCCACTGGATGTCACCAGTCTTTGGAAATAGGTTGAGGTTATTCCTTTGTGCAATGAAGAAGTAAGGCCACCTGGAAACAGTGTAACGTCATGTGTACTGTTTGAGAGTTGCGCAAGACTAGAAAAGTAGCGTTAGTTTGTTGATCTCCTGTTTTGAAAACTGATAGACCCGTCTTCAATTTGATTGATTATTAACGTTTACAAATACCTAAAGTTGTATTACAAAAGTAGTTTGAAATGTTTTGGCAAAGTTTAGAGGTAATCTTTGAGATATTTTGTAGTGACTTTGTGCAAATTGGAAGCTGTTTTTTTCTGGTTCAACCGCGTCAAATAAATGGACAATTTGGATATATATGGACGGAATTAATCGAACAAAAGGACCATTTGTGATATTTATGGGACATATTGGATTGCCAACAAAAGAATCTCGTCAAAGGCATGATTTATATTTTATTTCTGCGTTTTGTGTCGTGCCTGCAGTGTTGAAATATGCTACACTCTTTGTTTACTGTTGTGCTATCATCAGATAATAGCATCTTATGCTTTCGCCGAAAAGCCTTTTTGAAATCTGACATGGTGGCTGGATTCACAACGAGTGTAGCTTTAATTTGGTATCTTACATGTGTGATTTAATGAAAGTTGGATTTTATATAATTTTTTTAAATTTGGCGCTCTACATTTTCCCTGGCTATTGGCCAAGTGGGACGCTACCGTCCCACATATCCCAGAGAGGTTTTAAAGTATCTTGTGTTAATACAAGTGAGTTCTGCTTAGGGTGCTTTGGAAACCACATGACAGAGGACCAGATTCTGCAAAGGTGAGGATTGAGGACACCTGCTCAGCTCCATCTCCATCTCAGCTCTATGGGAACATCTCTGCTGGTTAGATTTAGTTTGCAAGGCAAGTCATTCCAAATGACTCTAAAGTGAGGCCTAACTCGAGTATAATACACTACATGACTAAAGGCATGTGGACACCTGCTCGTCGAACATCTCAATCCAAAATCATTAGCATTAATGTGGAGTCAGTTCTCCCTTTGCTGCTATAACAGCCTCCACTCTTCTGGGAAGGTTTTCCACTAGATGTTGGAACATTGCTGCAGGGACTTGCTTCCATTCAGCCACAAAAGCATTAGTGAGGTCGGGCACTGATGTTGGGCGATTAGGCCTGGCTCTCAGTCGGCGTTCCCAATACGTTCCAAAGGTGTTCGATGGGGTTGAGGTCAGGGCTCTGTGCAGGCCAGTCAAATTCTTCCACAATGATCTCATCAAACCATTTCTGTATGGACCTTGCTTTGTGTCGGGAGGCATTATTGTCCTGAAGGAGGAAAAGGCATTCCCAAAACTGTTGTCACAAAGTTGGAAGGACAGAATTGTCTAGAATGTTATTGTATGCAGTAGCACTAAGATTTCCCTTCACTGGAACTAAGGGGCCTAGTCCAACCATGAAAAACAGGCCCAGACCATTATTCCTCCTCCACCAAACTTTACAGTTGGCACTATGCAATGGGGGAGGTAGCGTTCTCCTGACATTCGTCCATCGGCCTTGTGCTGAAGTTGCTTCCAGAAGCAGTTTGGGACTTGGTAGTGAGTGTTGCAACCAAGGACAGACAATTTTTACGCACTACACGCTTCAGCACTCGGCGGTCCCGTTCTGTGAGGCCTACCACTTCGCAGCTGAAATTTGACCAACTGACTTGTTGGAAAGGTGGCATCCTATGACGGTGCCATGTTGAAAGTCACTGAGCTCTTCAGTGAGGCCATTCTACTGCCAATGTTTGTCTATGGAGATTGCATGGCTGTGTGCTTTATTTTATACACCTGTCAGCAACTGGTGTGGCTGAAATAGCCAAATCCACTAATTTGAAGGGGTGTCCCAATACCTTTGTATATATAGTGTATCTAGAGTCGATTGATGCACTGTCGTTCTTCCCCTGAACAAGGCAGTTAACCCAGTGTTCCTAGGCCGTCAATGAAAATAAGAATATGTTCTTAACTGACAGGCCTAGTTAAATAAATTGGATGCGTCTCAATCCCACCGCATTCGCCAATGTAGCACTTCCGCATCTGCGGTGAAAGGTGGAAGAGCTAGAGCGATGTTCGTCAGACAATGAGACATACCGAAAATCGGTCTCCTCACGAAAACATCTGTAGCATCTGAACGGTTGTAAACCAACAAAATATAGTACACGATAGTGGTCTCTGTTTTGCTCTATGACCCCCACAAGTGTCACAGGACTCGTCTGAAAGTAACCGTTAACAGTTAAAAAATTGAGGTATGAAGGTAGTTGTGTGCCTACCCAGAAAAAGGGATTAAATATGTGCAAATATATATTTTTCCTAAGCTTTCTTATATATCCTAGATATAGGCCAAACACTTCAAAACCTTGTTTATTATGATTTCTTTTTTGACTGTGCTGTCATTGATGACTGTGTTATTCAATGCGTTTCTCTGGGCTATAGTAGTAAAGGAAAAATTCAATATCTTCTTAAATATTTTGAATGTACAGTACCAGTCAAAGGTTTGGACACACCTACTCATTCAAGGGTTTTCTTTCTTTTACTATTTTCTACATTGTAGAATAATAGTGAAGACATCATAACTATGAAATAACACATATGGACTCATGAAGTAACTCATTTTTTTTTAACAAATCAAAATACGTTTTATATTTGAGATTCTTCAAAGTAGCCACCCTTTGTCTTGACAACAGAGTTTACACATTCTCTCAACCAGTTTCATGAGGTAGTCACCTGGAAAACATTTCAATTAACAGGTGTGCCTTGTTAAAAGGTAATTTGTGGAATTTCTTACCTTCTTAATGCGCTTGAGCCAATAAGCTGTGTTGTGACAAGGTAGGGGTGGTATACAAAAAATAGCTCTATTCGGTAAAAGACCAAGTCCATAATATGACAAGAACAGCTCAAATACGCAAAGAGAAATGACAGTTCATCATTACTTTAACCTCTACAGGATCATGGGTCCCCCGCTGGACGGTTGAGCTAACGTAGGCTAATGCGATTAGCATGAGGTTGTAAGTAACAAGAACATTTCCCAGGACACAGACATATCTGATATTGGAAGAAAGCTTAAACTCTTCTTAATCGAACTGCACTATCCGATTTAGTAGCTATTACAGGGAAGAATACCATGCAAATTTTGAGGAGAGTGCACAGTTATGAACTTGAAAAGTTATTAATAAACCAAATAGGCACATTTGGGCAGTCTTGATTCATTGTGAACAGAAATGCAATGGTTCATTGGATCAGTCTAAATATTTGCACATTCAGTTGAAGTCGGAAGAATACATACACCTTAGCCAAATACATTTAAACTCAGTTTTTCACAATTCCTGACATTTAATCCTAGCAAAGATTCTGTCTTAGGATCACCACTTTATTTTAAGAATGTGAAATGTCAGAATAATAGTAGAGAGAATTATTTATTTCAGCTTTTATTTATTTCATCACATTCCCAGTTGGTCAGAAGTTTACATACACTCAATTAGTATTTGGTAGCATTGCCTTTAAATTGTTTAACTTGGGTCAAACGTTTTGGGTAGCCTTCCACAAGCTTCCCACAATAAGTTGGGTGAATTTTGGCCCATTCCTCCTGACAGAGCTGGTGTAACTTTGTCAGGTTTGTAGGCCTCCTTGCTCACACATGCTTTTTCAGTTCTGCCCACACATTTTCTATAGGATTGAGGTCAGGGCTTTGTGATGGCCACTCCAATACCTTGACTTTGTTGTCCTTTAGCCATTTTGTCACAACTTTGGAAGTATGCTTGGGGTCATTGTCCATTTGGAAGACCCATTTGCGACCAAGCTTCAACTTCCTGACTAATGTCTTGAGATGTTGCTTCAATATATCCACATAATTTTCCCTCCTCATGATGCCATCTATTTTGTGAAGTGCACCAGTCCCCCCTGCAGCAAAACCCCCCCACAACATGATGCTGCCACCCCGTGCTTCACGGTTGGGAAGGTGTTCTTCGGCTTGCAAGTCTCCCCCTTTTTCCTCCAAACATAACAATGGTCATTATGGCCAAACAGTTCTATTTTTGTTTCATCAGACCATAGGACATTTCTCCAAAAAGTACGATCTTTGTCCCCATGTGCAATTGCAAACCGTAGTCTGGCTTTTTTATGGCGGTTTTGGAGCTGTGGTTTCTTCCTTGCTGAGCGGCCTTTCAGGTTATGCCCATATAGGACTCGTTTTACTGTGGATATAGATCATTTTGTACCTGTTTCCTCCAGCATCTTCACAAGGTCCTTTGCTGTTGTTCTGGGATTGATTTGCACTTTTCGCACCAAAGTACGTTCATCTCTAGGAGACAGAATGTGTCTCGTTCCTGAGCGGTATGACGGCTGCGTGGTCCCATGGTGTATACGTGGTACCTTCAAGCATTTGGAAATTGCTCTCAAGGATGAACCAGACTTGTGGAGGTCTACAATTTTTTTCTGATGTCTTGGCTGATTTCTTTTGATTTTCCCATGATGTCAAGCAAAGAGGCACTGAGTTTGAAGGTAGGCCTTGAAATACATCCACAGGTACACCTCCAATTGACTCATATGATGTCAATTAGCCTATCAGAAGCTTCTAAAGCCATGACATAATTTTCTGGAATTTTCCAAGCTGTTTAAAGGCACAGTCAGCTTAGTGTATGTAAACTTCTGACCCACTGGAATAGGGATACCGTGAATTATAAGTGAAATAATCTTTCTGTAAACAATTGTTGGAAAAATTACTTGTGTCATGCACAAAGTAGATGTCCTAACCGACTTGCCAAAACTATAGTTTGTTAATAAAAATAAATGTGTGGATTGGTTGAAAAACTAGTTTTAATGACTCCAACCTAAGTGTATGTGAACTGTACACTGCAGCTAGTGGCCAAAATCTAAATTGCACCTCGGCTGGAATAATACATTATTGCCTTTCTCTTGCATTTCAAATGTGATGGTACAATTTATTTTTTAAAGCATGTTTTTTTCTTGGTATTATCTTTTACCAGATCTAATGTGTAGTATTCTCCTACATACATTTCACATTTCCACAAACATCAAAGTATTTATTTTCAAATGGTATCAAGAATATCCATATCCTTGTTTCAGGTCCTGAGCAACAGGCAGTTTGATTTGGGTATGTCATTTACTAAGACATTAAGGTCAGTCAATCTGGACATTTTCAGTAAATGTGAAAGTGCATTCGCCAAAAAAGCACTTGATGAAACTGCACCTCATGAGGACCGCCACAGGAAAGGAATCCACAGAGTTACCTCTGCTGCAGAGGTTAAGTTCATTAGAGTTACCAGCCTCAGAAATTGCAGCACAAATAAATTCTTTAAAGAGTTCAAGTAACAGACACATCTCAGCATCAATAGTTGAGAGGATATTGTGTGAATCAGGCCTTCACGGTTGAATTGCTGCAAATTAAACCACTACTAAAGGACACCAATAATAATAAGATAATTGCTTGGGGCAAGTAACACAAGCAATGGACATTAGACCGGTGGAAATATGTCCTTTAGTCTGATGAGTCCAAATTTGAGATGTTTGGTTCCAACCGCCGTGTCTTTGTGAGATGCAGAGTAGGCACACTGTGAAGCATGGAGGAGGAGGTGTGAAGGTGCTTTGCTGGTGACACTACCTGTGATCTATTTGAAATTCAAGGCACACTTAACCAGCATGGCTACCACAGCATTCTTGAGCGATACGCCATTCCATCTGGTTTGCGCTTAGTGGGACTATCATTTGTTTTTCAACAGGACAATGACCCAAAACCCAGCTCCATGCTGTGTAAGGGCTATTTGACCAAGAAGGAGAGTGATGGAGTGCTGCATCAGATGACCTGGCCTCCACAATCACCCAACCTCAACCCAATTGGTTTGGGATGAGTTGGTCCGCAGAGTGAAGGAAAAGCAGCCAACAAGTGCTCAACATATGTGGGAACTCCTTCAAAACTGTTGGAAAAGCATTCCAGGTGAAGCTGGTGGAAAGAATGCCAAGACCATGCAAAGTTGTCATCAAGGCAAAGGGTGGCTACTTTAAAGAATTTCACTTTTTTGGTTACTACATGATTCCATGTGTGTTATTTCATAGTTTTGATGTCTTCACTATTACTCTACAATGTAGAAAATCATAAAAATAAATAAAAACCCTTGAATGCGTAGGTGTCCAAACTTTTGACTGGTACTGTATATTTGTTTTATATATAAAGGGGTGTATTTTTTTATTTATTTCACCTTTATTTAACCAGGTAGGCTAGTTGAGAACAAGTTCTCATTTACAATTGCGACCTGGCCAAGATAAAGCAAAGCAGTTCGACATATACAACAACACAGAGTTACACATGGAATAAACAAAACATACAGTCAATAATACAGTAGAAAAATAAGTCTATATACAATGTGAGCAAATGAGGTGACATAAGGGAGGTAAAGGCCAAAAAAGGCCATGGTGGCGAGATAAATACAATATAGCAAGTAAAACACTGGATTGGTAGATTTGCAGTGGAAGAATGTGCAAAGTAGAAATAGAAATAATGGGGTGCAAAGGAGCAAAATAAATACAGTAGGGGAAGTGGTAGTTGTTTGGGCTAAATTATAGATGGGCTATGTACAGGTGCAGTAATCTGTGAGCTGCTCTGACAGCGGGTGCTTAAAGTTAGTGAGGGAGATAAGTGTTTCCAGCTTCAGAGATTTTTGCAGTTCGTTCCAGTCATTGGCAGCAGAGAACTGGAAGAAAAGATGACCAACGGAGGAATTGGCTTTGGGGGTGACTAGTGAGATATACCTGCTGGAGCGCGTGCTATGAGTGGGTGCTGCTATGGTGACCAGTGAGCTGAGATAAGGCGGGGCTTTACCTAGCAGAGACTTTTAGATAACCTGTAGCCAGTGGGTTTGGCGACGAGTATGAAGCGAGGGCCAACCAACGAGAGCGTACAGGTCGCAATGGTGGGTAGTGTATGGGGCTTTGGTGACAAAACGGATGGCACTGTGATAGACTGCATCCAGTTTGTTGAGTGTTGGAGGCTATTTTATAGATGACATCACCGAAGTCGAGGATCGGTAGGATGGTCAGTTTTACGAGGGTATGTTTGGCAGCATGAGTGAATGATGCTTTGTTGCGAAATAGGAATCCGATTCTAGATTGGAGATGCTTAATGTGAGTCTGGAAGGAGAGTTTACTGTCTAACCAGACACCTAGGTATTTGTAGTTGTCCACGTATTCTAAGTCAGAGCCGTCCAGAGTAGTGATGCTGGACGGGCGAGCAGGTGCGGGCAGTGATCGGTTGAATAGCATGCATTTAAGAGCAGTTGGAGGCCACGGAAGGAGAGTTGTATGGCATTGAAGCTCGTCTGGAGGTTAGTTAACACAGTGTCCAAAGAGGGGCCAGAAGTATACAGAATGGGTCCTTAAATTCAAAATAAAATAGCTAAATCATCCATAGTATGACCATCTTTAAAAAAAATCCGTATGACAGCTTAGAACTCCCCCTTCAACGGCTTAACATTTTAAGAAATAAAATATGTATTTTTTTGTTGGATTTTCAAGAACCTTTCTGAGAATATACTCATCAATGGAGATGTTGGCTGTAAAGGGGGGTCATTCGTGGCTAAAGACTTTAATAAAATCAGTCAGCTCGGTCTTATTTCTTGAAATGAAAGTTGTCATTTGTGTCTATATTAGTGGCTCCGGTGAGCAAAGCTTCTCTCCCAGGAAATGTGGAACAGCAGAACATTGTATATACACTCATAAAAAATGCATGTGTATCCAACAGCTGGAATTCCCCAGGGTCAGCTTGCAGCCAACATGACATGTGCAGCTCCTCACAAAAGCTCCAATCCGTTACCACGGTAACCATCTCTAAAGGGTCAATATGTACTTTTATAGAGACATTTTTCATTTACAGGACAGTCGATATTACACACGTTCAGGAGCCAAGGCAAATTAGCATTGATTAAGATATCCAGAGAACGTTGGGACTGCACCATATAAAATATCTCCAATGTTTACAGCATATTATTGGTTTAGAGAAGAAGGCAAAAAATAATGTTTTTTTCCTCTGTGAAAAATATGGTAATGTGGATAGATGCTGCGGGATGGATTGAGAGCTATGGCTTGCCTGGCTTTAAATAATGAAAGATTACAATGGACATGAAGAAAACTGGGCTTTGGGGAAATAAATCAAGCAATCGGTAAAAGGTCCTCGTAGCACGGGTTTATTCAGAGAGCCTGTGCAGAACCTATGGCCCACTGACAGAAAGACAAACACAGGAAGACAAACAGGCAGACAGACCCTATAGTCTGTGACACAATGACTATGCTTCCAGTATTAAAGCACACACCATCTGCTCCCTAGATGGCATCTCCATGCATCCTGTAGGTCTAATCGTACATATTCAATGATATGTAACGTTTTATGTGAATGTTCTGTCATAATGCTTACACAAGGTTGTCATAAACTTAGCTTAGACCGTGAGATTACATTTAATGATGGTTTACAGTAACACTTACACTATATGACCATAAGGTATGTGGACATCTGCTCGTCTAACATCTCATTCCAAAATAATGGTCATTAATATGAAGTTGGTCCCCCCTTTACTGCTATAACAGCCTCCACTCTTCTGGGAAGGCTTTCCACTAGATGTCGGAACATTGGCTTGCGTCCCAATTCATCCCAAAGGTGTTCGATGGGGTTGAGGTCAGGGCTCTGTGCAGGCCAGTCAAGTTATTCCACACCAATCTCAACAAACCATTTATGTATGGACCTCGCTTTGTGCACGGGGGCATAGGCATGCTGAAACTGGAAAAGGCCTTTCCCAAACTGTTGCCACAAAGTTGGAAGCACATAATCGTCTAGAATGTCATTGTATGCTGTAAAGTTAAGATTTCCCTTCACTGGAAATAAGGGGCCTAGCCCGAACAATGAAAAACAGCCCCAGACCATTATTCCGCCTCCACCAAAATGTACAGTTGGCACTATGCAGTCGGGCAGGTAGCGTTTGCCTGGCATCCTCCAAACACAGATTTGTCCATCAGACTGCCAGATGGTGAAGCATGATCCATCACTCCAGAAATCGCGTTTCCACTGCTCCAGAGTCCATTGGTGGCGAGCTTTACACCACTCCAGCCAAGGCTTGGCATTGCGCATGGTGATCTTAGGCTTGTGTGCGTGCGGCTGCTCGGCCATGGAAACCCATTTCATGAAGCTCCCGACGAACAGTTCTTGTGCTTTAGTTGCTTCCAGAAGCAATTTGGGACTTGGTAGTGAGTGTTGCAACCGAGGAAATACCATTTTTATGCACTTAGCACGTGGCAGTCCCTTTCTGTGAGCTTGTGGCGCCTACCACTTCGCGGCAGAGTTGTTGTTGCTCCTAGATGTTTCCACTTAACAGCACTTACAGTTGACCGGTGGAGCTCGAGCAGGGAAGAAATTTGAAGAACTGACTTGTTGGAAAGGTGGCATCCTATGAAGGTTCTATGTTGAAAGTCACTGAGCTCTTCATTAAGGCCATTCTACTGCCAATGTTTGTCTATGGATATTGAATGGCTGTGTGCTCGATTTTTTACACCTGTCAGCAATGGGTGTGGCAGAAATAGCTGAATCCACTAATTTGAAGGGGTGTCCACATACTTTTGTTTATATAGTGTGTGTCATGTCACATTATGGGCCATAAATAGGTTAGGAAGGTCTCAGTGAGTCATGCTTCATGACAGCCAGGTTAGTGGCGGAAACCAGCATGGAGAGTAAATTAAACAAAAGTAACAGCAAAAGAAAATACAAAACATTGCGATGAAACACGAGAGCAGTCAAACTCGTTTCAAACACGAGAGCAGTCAAACTCGTTTCAAACACGAGAGCAGTCAAACTCGTTTCAAACACGAGAGCAGTCAAACTCGTTTCAAACACGAGAGCAGTCAAACTCGTTTCAAACACGAGAGCAGTCAAACTCGTTTCAAACACGAGAGCAGTCAAACTCGTTTCAAACACGAGAGCAGCCAAACTCGTTTCAAACACGAGAGCAGTCAAACTCGTTTCAAACACGAGAGCAGTCAAACTCGTTTCAAACACGAGAGCAGTCAAACTCGTTTCAAACACGAGAGCAGTTGAACTCGTTTTAAACACTAAATGCTCTACTTTTACAACCCCAAAGCCCTCTGTTGTAATTTGCTAGCATTGCTTAACAAGGTGTGTTATTTGCCACAAATAATTCAGACATCAGTCAATTAATATGTACTGTCATGATGTCTAGCAGCGATGGGAATTTGCAACAGCTGGCTGAGCCCAAGTTGAAGGTAGACAACTTTGTCAATGGCTCCTTTGAATGGAGACACAGAGCAGAAGTCCCAAAGCAGTCAAAGTGTCACATCAATATGAACACGTATGCCTACATACTTTTCAAGGGATACACACAAGAGGGAAGTTAGTACAAATATAGCATGTCTAACTCTCATCCAGCTCCCCTATTTGTTCTACTCACACTATTACTGTGCCTGCAGCCCTGTCAGAGGAGATGCAGTTTATTTAACAGTGAGCATCACATCCTTCTGAAGCAGCATGGGCCAGTTTGATTCACTTGACTGGTCCTCTACCTCCACTGTGAATCCCTTGGGTTAGGCTGGGTTGAGAACAGGGCCCTGTGGAAGTCCCAGCCAAGTTAGGAGTCAGACCAGCACGGCTCAGTCACAATGTGCAGTCATACAACATAAGCATCACGAGCTGGACATCAGTCAACAGTGGATTACAGAAGTTTACAGATAAGACTATGGAGGGCACACAAAGTCACTAGAAACAGATTTCTTGTTGGTTTAAATGCTTTTAGAAAAATGTAAATGGGTATGAATCACACACACAGCAGCATGTATGAGGCATACTATTTCCTCAAGAGAATTTCTAACTATGTCTGTGCTATTGGAATGTCTCATCTTAACTCAGCAGACTTACACAATTTTGTGGCGTGCAGGATACCCGGGTTCAGACGCCAGTCACTCACACTAATAACCAGCTTCTCAGAAAGAAATGTCAATAGCCTTGGTGCTGTTGGATTGGTGTTACGCCACACTATATAGCCTAGTGTGGTAGACCAGTGTTACGCCACACTATATAGCCTAGTGTGGTAGACCAGTGTTACGCCACACTATATAGCCTAGTGTGGTAGACCAGTGTTACGCCACACTATATAGCCTAGTGTGGTAGACCAGTGTTACGCCACACTATATAGCCTCGTGTGGTAGACCAGTGTTACGCCACACTATATAGCCTAGTGTGGTAGACCAGTGTTACGCCACACTATATAGCCTAGTGTGGTAGACCAGTGTTACGCCACACTATATAGCCTAGTGTGGTAGACCAGTGTTACGCCACACTATATATCCTAGTGTGGTAGACCAGTGTTACGCCACACTATATATCCTAGTGTGGTAGACCAGTGTTACGCCACACTATATAGCCTAGTGTGGTAGACCAGTGTTACGCCACACTATATAGCCTCGTGTGGTAGACCAGTGTTACGCCACACTATATATCCTAGTGTGGTAGACCAGTGTTACGCCACACTATATAGCCTAGTGTGGTAGACCAGTGTTAGAGCATGCTATGCAGCCCAGGTTAACAATCCCTGGACATTAAGATTAGAAAGATACTCAAGGGCACATGACACAGAGAGGCAGTGAAAAGGGGTGAGAAAGATGGTGTGTCAGACAGAAGAGCGTGTGAATCTCTCTCCAACTGGCAGTAGGAGGTAGAGACCAGTTGAATGAGAGCAGAGTCAGATCAAGCTGTCCACTTAGGAAGCAACACTGATTGACAATAAATGTCACTTGCTGTTGTGAAAATGGAATAGACAAAAGGTGGAAAATATAGGCAATTAGCAAGACACCCCCAATAAAGGAGTGGTTCTGCAGGTGGTGACCACAGACCACTTCTCAGTTCCTATGCTTCCTGGCTAATGTTTTGGTCACTTTTGAATGCTGGCGGTGCTCTCACTCTAGTGGTAGCATGAGACGGAGTCTACAACCCACACAAGTGGCTCAGGTAGTGCAGTTCATCCAGGATGGCACATCAATGCGAACTGTGGCAAAAAGGTTTGCTGTGTCTGTCAGCGTAGTGTCCAGAGCATGCAGGCGCTACCAGGAGACAGGCCAGTACATCAGGAGACGTGGAGGAGGCCGTAGGAGGGCAACAACCCAGCAGCAGGACCGCTACCTCCGCCTTTGTGCAAGGAGGTGCACTGCCAGAGCCCTGCAAAATGACCTCCAGCAGGCCACAAATGTGCATGTGTCTGCTCAAACGCTCCATGAGGGTGGTATAAGGGCCCGACATCCACAGGTGGGGGTTGTGCTTACAGCCCGACACCGTGCAGGACGTTTGGCATTTGCCAGAGAACACCAAGATTGGCAAATTCGCCACTGGCGCCCTGTGCTTTTCACAGATGAAAGCAGGTTCACACGCACATGTGACAGATGTGACAGAGTCTGGAGACGCCATGGAGAACGTTCTGCTGCCTGCAACGTCCTCCAGGATGACCGGTTTGGCGGTGGGTCAGTCATGGTGTGGGGTGGCATTTCTTTGTGGGGCCGCACAGCCCTCCATGTGCTCGCCAGAGGTAGCCTGACTGCCATTAGGTACCGAGATGAGATCCTCAGACCCCTTGTGAGATAATATGCTGGTGCGGTTGGCCCTGGGTTCCTCCTAATGCAAGACAATGCTAGACCTCATGTGGCTGGAGTGTGTCAGCAGTTCCTGCAAGAGGAAGGCATTGATGCTATGGACTGGCCCGCCTGTTCCCCAGACCTGAATCCAATTGAGCACATCTGGGACATCATGTCTCGCTCCATCCACCAACGCCACATTGCACCACAGACTGTCCAGGAGTTGGCGGATGCTTTAGTCCAGGTCTGAGAGGAGATCCCTCGGGAGACCATCCGCCACCTCATCAGGAGCATGCCCAGGCGTTGTAGGGAGGTCATACAGGCACGTGGAGGCCACACACACTACTGAGCCTCATTTTGACTTGTTCTAAGGACATTACATCAAAGTGTGATCAGCCTGTAGTGTGGTTTTCCACTTTAATTTTGAGTGCGACTCCAAATCCAGACCTCCATGGGTTGATAAATTTGATTTCCATTGATAATTTTTGTGTGATTTTGTTGTCAGCACATTCAAGTATGTAAAGAAAAAAGTATTTAATAAGAATATTTCATTCATTCAGATCTAGGATGTGTTATTTTAGTGTTCCCTTTATTTTTTTGAGCAGTGTATATAAAACTATTCAAGCATTCATTTGAAATTAACCCCTAGCATGGGTGTGCATTGATAGTAGCAGATATGATTAAGTAAACATTTCATCTAAGAAAATATTATATAATTGTCCATAAAAGGCATATAGAGTCTCTAGTCTCACATTTCTAACTGCAAAATGACTTGTTAGTAGTAGTACACATCCAGATGAGACAGACAGACTACTGGTACATATCTGGTTCATGAGAGCTTATTTGGAAGACTCTCAAATGAACATGAAATGGAGTCAGACTCAGCCATACAAATAATTGGTGGACTGACTCCATACTCTGTGGCCTTAGAGAGCCATACATCATGAGTGGAGGCTCTCTCCATTTAAACATGGTGCCCAGGGATCTACTGCAGTGTATAACTCTGATGCTCTCTCAGACACAAATACAGACACACAGGCAGTGGCAGATGGTAGGGACTAGCCATCTTCAGAATGATATCATCACAGCTGCCTCTCCTCTCATCATGGGCCAGTCAACACCATAATGTACACTGGAATGTGGATTTTAACATACTGTACTGCATGTGGTTCAAACAAAGACATCGATATACTGCATTGATCTGGAGCAAATCATATCTAGCATGTATCAGTTGATACAATGGCATCTGTCTATAAAGAACACTGAACAGCAAGAGAGAAAATGTTGGTTTCATAATTAATATTACACTTTATGACAGCCACAGCTGGCTGCAGAAACAAACCTCTGTGCAGATAGAGATTAAAGATTAACACAGATAATTCTACATGCAACTTTACAAACCGGACTACACCCTCAATTGGTGATACAAAAATAAAATAAATGACTGTAGCTGGTTAAGGCGGGCAGGAAGCGGAGGCCGTGCAGACTTGACTGTGATACAGTATTAAAAGGTCACTCAGTCTACAGTACATCTAGACAATGAAGACATATGCTACATAACAGGACTGGGATTCTGACTGAGCTATTCTAATCCTATAATCCAGGTCAACATCAAAGGCACTTTGTTTCAAAAACTCTGACATCACTTAAAAATGCTCCAAGTAGAATGACCAATTCAGCTGGTTTAGCGCAATGATTTACAATAATAGTCTGACTGAACAAGGGAAATAATGGCATGTACCGTGCCATGAGTCATCCAGTGGAGGCTCCTCAGAGGAGGAAGGGGAGGACCATCCTCCTCACTATATTTCATAAAAATAGTGAAACATTGTTTTGCAATGAAGGTCTACAGTAGCCTCAACAGCACTCTGTAGTGTAGCACCATGGTGTAGCCAGAGGACAGCTAGTTTCTGTTCTCCTCTGGGTACATTAGACTTATAAAACCTAGGAGGCTCATGGTTCTCACCCACTTCCATAGACTTTGTTTTCTCTTCTTCTTCTTTTAGGGGTGGATCAGCTTAATATTGCAGAAAGATTGTTGCTTCCATCAATGTAATTGTCAGCATAATTTCCAATCCGCCATATCTTATTTTGATAAATATACATGCATACATACAACTATATAGATATACATACTTTTTTGAGAATATACCTTTATTATTACCCGCAAACCCTACCACCCTTCCCCCAGTTGGAGTAAACTAATAAACAATAACACTTAGGCTTCTACCTTCAGTTTATACATCTTATACACATTTTACAGACACAATCTGTTTTTAGTCCTTCCTCTATTTCTGATGTCCATTTGTAACTGTACTATTTCACAACATTTCTGAACCTATATACATTTTACAGACCCTGTATGTTTTACATTGGTTATCTTGTTGTTATTAGTCCCACCCTTCAGCTCCATTTGAATCCGGCATTGTTTTGCGTATCAATTCATAAACCACGTGCCATGGAATGGGTACATCGAAAATCTCTTCAACTATTTTACAATTTATATTATTTATCTAATTTAATTTCACCTTTATTTAACCAGGTAGGCCAGTTGAGAACAAGTTCTCATTTACAACTGCGACCTGGCCAAGATAAAGCAAAGCAGTGCGACACAAACAACACATACAGTCAATAACACAATAGAAAAGTCTATATACAGTGTGTGCAAATGAGGTAAGATAAGGGAGGTAAGGCAATAAATAGGCCATAGTGGCGAAATCATTACAATTTAGCAATTAAACACTGGAGTGATAGATGTCCAGAAGATGAATGTGCAAGTAGAGATACTGGAGTGCAAAGGAGCAAAAATTTTAATAAATAACAGTATGGCGATGAGGTAGTTGGATGGGCTATTTACAGATGGGCGATGTACAGGTGCAGTGATCTGTGAGCTGTTCTGACAGCTGGTGTTTAAAGTTAGTGTGGGAGATATGAGTCTCCAGCTTCAGTAATTTTTACAATTCGTTGCAGTCATTGGCAGCAGAGAACTGGAAGGAATGGCGGCCAAAGGAGGAATTGGCTTTGGGGGTTACCAGTGAAATATACCTGCTGGAGCGCGTGCTACGGGTGAGTGCTGCTATGGTGACCAGTGAGCTGAGATAAGGCGGGGCTTTATCTAGCAGAGACTTATAGATGACCTGGAGCCAGTGGGTTTGGCAACAAACATGAAGCGAGGGCCAGCCAACGAGAGCATACAGGTCACAGTGGTGGGTAGTATATGGGGCTTTGGTGACAAAACGGATGGCACTGTGATAGACTGCATCTAATTTGCTGAGTAGAGTGTTGGAGGCTATTTTGAAAAATTACATAGCTGAAGTCAAGGATCGATAGGATAGTCAGTTTTACGAGGGTATGTTTGGCAGCATGAGTGAAGGATGCTTTGTTGCGGAATAGGAAACCGATTGTAGATATAATTTTGGATTGGAGATGCTTAATGTGAGTCTGGAAGGAGAGTTTACAGTCTAACCAGACACCTAGGTATTTGTAACGGTCCACATATTCTAAGTCAGAACCATCCAGGGTAGTGATGCTGGATGGGCGGGCATGCAGCTAGCTAGTTTAGCCTACTCAAACACCTGGGGTGTTTTTCATGGTTTGGGATAAGCCTTTCACAAAGCCCTGAGCTCAACCCCGTCGAACACCTTTGGGATGAATTGGAATGCTGACTGCGAGCCAGGCCTAATCGCCCAACATCAGTGCCCGACCCCACTAATGCTCTTGTGGCTGAATGGAAGCAGGGCCTTGCAGCAATGTTCCAACATCTAGTGGAAAGCCTTCCCAGAAGAGTGGAGGCTGTTATAGCAGCATAGAGGGGACAAAATCCATATTAATGCCCATGATTTTGGAATGAGACGTTCGACGAGCCGGTGTCCACATACTTTTGGTCATGTAGTGTATTTACCATCACAACAACTTTCACATGTTCAATCACCAGGTGTGCTATTCACTGAGAAAACAATAGTGCAAATAAGGCTCAGCTCTTCTATTGGCCGCAGTCTGTATGCAAGGTTTTGCAGTCATGGATACTGACACTGCCATTGGTCGGCTGCAGAATTGCCTATTTAGCCTCACTAAATAGGTCACTGTTTTAGCCATATGTTTCTGCCACACTGAACAGATACATACACACACACCCTCATGTTTCACTTGGTCTCTGGTCCTTGCCTGCCTGCTTGCCCATCCTCCTTTATAGCTCTAGGTGGATTTGAGGTTAGAAGGAATCATCTGTTACTACTCTGACTCTTTACGCAAATGTCAGACCATAGGCCTCTGCAATAATTACAGGCAAAATGCTCAACATCACAAAGCCTGGGACCATTTACTGTAGAACGTTTTTAAACTCAGTGAGTGAACTTGAGAATGTCCTTGAATACTTGGGATTTACTGGCCTCAGTTGTCTGAATTACAAGTGCGGAGAGAGGTTTCATGGCTTAAAATAGAATAATTTGTGTTCTTAAACTTAGCAGTCAGGTCACGGACTCTTAAACCAAGGAGATATCCAAGCCTTCAAGTGAGTGACAAAAATCTGGTTAGAACATTATAGCATTACCAACAACCTCATCTTATGGTACAGCACTGAGGGATTTAGCTATATTTGAGTGTGCCTCTTTTGAGGCCAATCTCACCACCACTTTAGCAAAAAGTCTGTGATCCATGGCCCAGTTCTGCCTCTGTTGCAGAGGATCCTTGAGCATGAGAGTAGGCAGGAACCAGAGCATAATGATGTCTCACTCTCCGTTGCTAGAAATAGGGAATCTATCACTGACAATAGAGATAGAGAAACTTTGGGGAAAATAGCGAATATGGGGGAAAGATACCGGTCTTTTGGCAGAGGCAGTATGCTTCCTATGCAGGGAGGATACACTATGTCCTCTCTTGAGAAGCAGGCCTATGTCCAAATCCCGACATGAACAGGAGCTCACTTCCAAAAAAGATCAGAGACGGGAGTATCCTATTCCTGCCACTGGTGTAGTGTCTAAGGAGGAATAGCTTGAGGGCTTTAACTATAAAGCACAGTGCTTTTCCACACAGTAGAGTGAGGCTTTAACGTCAGTTCATGTCCAGGTAATAATCATTTATGTAGACACTTTTATACATTTTACTATTTTCCCTTTACGTCAGAAAGTCTATTTTGAAAATTAGCTTGTGTGCACTACTTTAATAGTGTTGACAACAGCTAAATGTCTGGAGAGAGTGCAATGCTGAGCATTAAAGTTAGGACTGAGGATGGTGGTGATTGGTGCTGTATTTTAGGTCACATCGATCGGGCCCTAGGAACTGGGGACACTCAATATAATGGAGACAGATCCAGGACACCAGGCAGAGCAGACCTTTATAGAGAAGATGTAGGGGAAATAGAACAGGTAACTCACCCTGCTGGAATCTGGCAACACCTACTGACATTTGGGAATGTTCTGTGGCACTCAAACCAAGGTATCACTGTAATCAACACTGAGCATTACATTTAAGTCATTTATCAGACACTTATCCAGGAGTGAGTGCATACATTTTCGTACCGGTCCCCTGCGGGAATCAAACCAATAACCCTGGTGTTGTAAGTGCCATGCTCTACCAACTAAGCTACAGGGCACAATTAATTGCCAAAAACAATTCATATGACAAGAATGTATTCAAATGTAACATCTGCAAGTGAACAAGCCTTGATATACCTGAATATGTTTCCTTACCAGTATCTGCAAGAACATTGGCTAACGACCCATTTCACTGCAATTTGTGTTCTTGTTTTGCCTGATATTTCTGCAGCACTTAAGCCTCTGTATGACCCTAGCCTTGGCCCATGAACCACTATCTAAAGCTGATCTGCATTCTGAAGCCAGACACCATGTCCACGGTCTCTGGGCAGGAATAAATTATTCCCCAAAGTAATAACCCCTTTTAAACATACAGACATCTGGATTAGTCTATTTCTTCTTCATCCGTTGGTACCAACCATTAGTCTGTGTGATTAACGGGGGCTGAGCTAGAGCGGTGTTTGTGAGACATGGACGGATCCCAAAGAGGCGAGTGTCTTTTTACAGAAAATATCTGTAGAGACCGAATGGTTTGATCTACAACCCATTAAAAGCTATCTATGAAAAGTTGACTCTCACAAACACACACGTAACAAGTTTTGCTCTATGACTATCTACATAATAGTCGATTGTTCTATCATAAGCTACACAATAGTTGTTAGAAGGTAAGGGGTTCTTCTACATAGAAGATCATAGAAAATCCAAGGTCATATTGTCATTACAGTGCATTTGGAAAATATTCAGACCCCTTGCCTTTTTCCACATTGTGTAACGTTACAGACTTATTCTAAAATCAATTAAATCGATTTTTCCCCATCAAATCTACACACAATACCCAATAATGACGAAGCAAAAACAGCTTTTTTTTATGTTTGCAAAATTATTATTTTTTTACAACTTTTTTTAATCAAGGATGCAAACTGTTGAGGGCGTCACCTGTTTGGTGTCACCAAAAAGGTGACACTTTTTTTTACACTGAAACATGCAAAAAATCCCTGCTAGGGGGAAATGCAGGTTTTAACTAATTAAACAATAATACAATCTACATGATCAGTCTGTGTGTAAAATAAAGTGGTTAATGTGAACCTAACTCACAACTAAAAAATGTAAAGAAAGTAATCCAATGTTATTTGTTGCCTAGACTTTACTGCAAATGACACTCAAGTCTTGAGAGAAAACAATACACTAATATTGCAGCTAGCCATGACAGCCTTTATAACAGAACACTTGTGACCACACACCACACACACATCTAAATATTGCACTTGGGAAGTATAAATAGAATGAAACAAACAGACATTCTATTCTTGCTCTATTATAGTGGTCACTATTGACATTGATCAAGTGCACAAGGCCATATGTGTGCAAAAATAACGTTCACTGAGTAAAAAATGTTTTCCCAGGACGTAGCTGAGAACCATTTCAGGACTTTCATTTTACTAGTCCTTAGGACGTCGTGTGATGATCCAAAGGGAACTTTGTATAATAATAAATGTATGCCATTTAACAGACGCTTTTATCCAAAGAGACTTACAGTCATACATTTGACCTATGGGTGGTCACGGGAATCAAACCCATAACCCTGGCATTTCAATTTCTATGCTACTACCACTCTTCGGGGGACATTGTGTACTGTAGTTCCCTATAAGTTCCCAGGATGTCATGGAGGACCATGTCAGGACTTTAAGACCTTTTTAGGACGTTCTCAGGACTGACATTTTACTAGTCCTTAGAACGTTGTGTGATGGTCACAAGGGAACGTTATCTAGGGGACCTTTTTCTAGTTCCCGGTTTGTCTCTGGGAGGTTTTAGCACGTTCTTGGGACGTTGTGGCATGGTCCCCTGGAGGTTTTGTCTGGTTCTCAGTTTGTCCCGGGGACGTCCCCGAGGACACTTTTCGGACTTTCTTGGGTTGTTGTGTCATGGTCCCCAGGATGTTTTTTTTTGTTCCCGGTTGGTCCCAAGAATGTCCTGGTCCCCTGGAGTTTTTTTCTAGTTCCTGGTTTGTCCCGGGGACGTTTTTAGGACATTGGTTGTGGTCCCCTGGAAGTTTTGTCTAGTTCCCGTTTTGTCCCGGGGACATTCTTGGGATGTTGTGTCATGGTCCCATTGAGGTTTTGTCTAGTTCCCGGTTTGTCCCGGGGATGTTTTTAGGACGATATTTGGACATTGGTCATGGTCCCCTGGAAGATTTCTCGTTCCCATTTTGTCCCGGGGACGTCCCTGAGGAGATTTTAGCATGTTCTTGAGACGTTGTGTCATGCTCCCCTTGAGGTTTTATCTAGCTCCCGGTTTGTCCCGGGGACGTCCCCAAAGTCATTTTTAGGACGTTCTTGGGACATTGTGTAATGCTCCCCTGGTCGTTTTTGTCACGTAATGGTAGCAGGTGTCTCACACCATTATAAGTAAAGTAATGCAAATGGTATGGGGGTTTTAAGTTAAGTGGTACACTATTCAGCTATATTTGATATGATCAATATGACACCCCCTCTGGAGTGTGCTGACCTTTCTGCTGCGCCACAAAGACTGTAGGACTTTAGTCCCCATTCATTACCTTTAATACATCTCATTATCAGTTAATCTGGCTATTCTGTCATTGATTTAACTGACTTATTTCAGCAATTTGAGTTTGGGTTTTGAGTATAGTTTTCTAATGTTGGTGGGGCATATTCTATTTTAATGTCACTGAATCACTATGATAAATATTCTATTTTTTCTTAAGTGTATTTTTAAAAGAGCTGAGATTTACTTTGAAGTGCAAAGCGTAGGAATATGCCTACAGGTGAAATCAATCATTGATAGAGACATGGTGGCGTAGCAGGAAGATCAGAATGCTGCTGAGGTTGTGAGGACATTAAATAATAATTACTATATGAATAAACATGCACAATGTAATCATGTATGTCAAATATATACTTTGAAAACACTGCATGATAAAAGCATTGTTAGTGTGTGTGGGCATTGTCAAAAGACAAAGAGCTGTGACTGGAACAGTGGCTCACCAATCAGGGCCTTGATGGGCTTAGCAACAGTAACAAGGGGTGATGTGTAATGAAACTAGGGTGCGCACATACCCTGGGCACAATACTTTTCTTTGCAACGATCAGGTGGCGTCCCCGGGACAAACCAGGAAGTAGACAAAAAACCTCCACATGACCATGACACAGCGTCCCAAGAACGTTCAGGGGACCATGACAACTTTCCAAGAATGTCCTAAAATGTCCTCGGGGACATCCCCAGGACAAACCAGGAACTATAAAACTTCCAGGGGACCATTACACAATGTCCTAAACACGTCCTCGGGGAGGTCCCCGGGACCAATCCGGGAACTAGGCAAAACCTCCAGGGGACCATGACACAACGTCTTGATGACTTTAGGCGACCATTTCGTGACACCCTAATGACTCATTCTGCAGTGACACTCCCCATCCAACCTGACTTGAAAGTTTGAATACTTATGTAAATGTGATATTTCATCTTTATTACATTTGGAAAAATGTAAAATAAATCAGTTTTTGCTTTGCTATTTTGGGGTATTGTGTGTAGATGGATAAAAAATATATATTTCTCATCAATTTTAGAGTAAGGGCTGTAATGTAACAAAATGTGGAAACAGTCAAGGGGTCTGAATACTTTCCGAATGCACAGTCATTCAGAATTTTACACCAGGAGTAGGCCTATAATTTTGCCACAGGGGATCAATAGCTTTTTTTTTTTAAATGCCTAGCTGTGGATTGTGTGTAGCCCAATCACAAGGAATACAGTCGGGAATGAGCAGCAAATCTGTCAGTGAACAGCATGCAGCCAAAACAGGCCTTTCCTAATATTTCAAATACAATCGCAGGAAAATATGTCTATAAGCTACCAAAATATTTTATCAACTTCCAAATAGGCCTATTGAGCAAACAGCATTGGTTTACAAAGTAAAACAAAAAGAGAGATAGGCTTTTGGCACTTGAGCGCATCAGCCAGCCCTGCTGAGTGAGCGGCGCATCATTGAGTTTATTCAGTAAAACTGGAAAGCTTTTTTAGGACTATAATTTCCTCCTCATATTGTATATGTCTCCACAAACCAAGGCCTAGGCTATTGGTGGATTCAAGACGAGGTTGTTTTAATTAATCTCAGTTTGTCTGTGCCAAAGTAGCCTGTCATTTCGATCATTTGTGCGGTATAAAAAAAAATATTCAGTCATGTAAAATTATGTAGAATTGCATGCATTTTTCCTGGACCCTAGGCTAAAACCCCAAAAAATCCCCATGTGTGCAACTTCTGCAACCACTTCTACACTACGGCTCTATTCCACTAGGCAAAAGCGATGATAATTCATGCGAAGCTTTATTATAAAAGGTGATTATTTTTCATGCGTTCTAGTACCTCAGAGCCCCCCAGGTCACCTCTCTATTGAACTCACTTTTTGTTCCGGCACCTTCCAATTTACAAATGAAGCACTGCCTCTAGCCTACACATATTAGACCATCCTCTGCATCCATTATTACACTCATCCCATTAAGGCCCAACTTTAATGAGTCCTGGGGAACAAGTGACCTTCCCATACAGAACACATTTCACTCTCACACATAACTGCTGCATTTCACAATTTCTCCATTGATGCATTATTCTGGGAAAGACTCCCCTTGCCTTTGCTAGCACCAATTTAATTTCTTTGTAGTCTGTGCCAGGCAATTTCTCTGCAAGGCTCTCCATCTCCGTCTCATGTGCTCATTTATGAGCTACACACAACCCCGATAAACTACAGTACAGATTTTTCCTTTCACTCCTGCTCGCAACACATTTTACCACCTCCCCCTCTCGACATACACCATTATGTACTTTGGCCAAACTCAAGCACCTTTTCCAACACACAACATCAATTTGGTGGCTAATAAATCATTTAGCATCAGCACATGAAGCATTTAACTGTGCTGAACTAAAACTTTAAATATGAAATAACAAATAGGCCGTGTTCATCAAACCTCGTCTCAGTAAATGCAGAGAGGAGAGAAAAGGAGAGATTTCGCCTCATCACAGATCTTACAGTACATACAGTGCATTCAAAGAGTAGTCAAACCCCTTGACTTCTTCCACATTGTTACGTTAGTCATATTCTAAAATTGATTAAATAGTTTCTTTTCCAGATCAATCTACACACAATAGCCTATGACGGCAAAGCAAAAACCTGTTTTTCGAAATTTTAGCACATTTATGACAAAGTAAAAACTGAAATATCACATTTACATAAGTATTCAGACCCCTTACTCAGTACGTTGTTGAAGCACCTTTGGCAGCGATTACAGCCTCGAGTCTTCTTGGGTATGACGCTAAAAGCTTGGCAAACCTGAATTTTGGGAGTTTCTCCCATTCTTCTCTGCAGATCCTCTCAAGCTCTGTCAGGTTGATCAATGGATGATCAATGGAAACAGGATGCACCTGAGCTCAATTTTGAGTCTCATAGCAAAGGGTCTGAATACTTATGTAAATAAGGTATTTGTCAGGCGGTGGGTGTAGCTGGTGCAGGAAGTCAGGCGGTGGGTGTAGCTGGTGCAGGAAGTCAGGCGGTGGGTGTAGCTGGTGCAAGAAGTCAGGCGGTGGGTGTAGCTGGTGCAGGAAGTCAGGCGCAGGAGAGCAGAGATGAGTGAACAATGCACTTTACTTAAGAAATAGCACAAAGTAACAATACCAATGTGCGAACAATAACGGTTGCCACAAAGCACGGGTGAAAACAGCACCCGTGAAAAAACCAGCGGAAACGTACCGACCTGAACAACAAACAATCACACACAGACATGGGGGAAACAGAGGGTTAAATACATGACCAGTAATAGGGAAATGAAAACCAGGTGTGTGGGAAACACACACCAAACCAATGGAAAATGAAAAGTGGATCGGCGATGGCTAGAAGACCGACGACGTCGACCGCCGAGCGCAGGCCGAACAAGGAGAGGCACCGACTTCGGAGGAAGTCGTGACAGTATTTTGACCATTTATTTTATTTGACCTGTTTTCACTTTGCAATTAGGAGGTGTGTAGATTAATGAGGAAAACAATTAATTGAATCAATTTTAGAATAAGGCTGTAACGTAACAAAATGTGGAAAAAGTCAAGGGGTCTGTATACTTTCCAAATGCACTGTACACTAAGCCTGTCCCACTTCACATCCCAATCTGCCTGAGAGGGGAACCTTGTGTGTGTGTGTGTGTGTGTGTGTGTGTGTGTGTGTGTGTGTGTGTGTGTGTGTGTGTGTGTGTGCGTGTGTTGTGAGGAGACATGAAAGTTGCTTGGAGGTAGCTGAAACAGCCTGCAATCTCATTGAGGCAGCAGTAATCAGGTCTATGTTAGACAACACGGGGCCTGACACCAGACTGTCTCTGTACCACAGAGTGGTCCAGGCCTGATAAGCAGCACAACAGTAACTAGTGCTTGTGGCTTCAGAACATATCATCAACAAGGCTTTGTAAATCTGTTTTACCACTACAGTGCTCTCCGTCGGTGTTATAGATGGCTGCACAAACAACGCTGATACACTTGGACTTAGTTGCTGCCCAGCAGCAGTTAAGAGGAAATCATTCATACAGGGCCTTTATAAACATCAAAACAAAAACTTAAAAGCCCCACTTAGAAATAATTAAATTAATAATGTTGTTTATCGACGACTTTCCAGTGCATAGCTAATGTAGTAGCTCTGCTGCCTGAGCATGCAGGCTCTCACATGATACCTCATTCTCCTGAGTGGCCTAGAACCACTTTCAGAGATAATCCAAAGCAAGTTTAAAAATGGCTCCGTTGGAGAGCATCCAGCTCTCTTCTTCCCACCCACCCTCGCACAAGCTTCACCCTGAGAGTGACTGGTGATCTATTCTGGTGATCAAAATCCTGTTACACTTAATCGGTGAAGTTCTCCACTGACACCTCCATAATTTGGGACTGACCGAGGAGAGTTCCTGCTAAATTACTGTCCTTACATCACCACACCCAACAGGACGAAAGATGAAAATATTTCTAATAAGCTGAAAAAAAGCTAATGTTTAATTTTTTGTTTTTGATCAGAAAATAGTGATTTCATGTTGACGTGAGTGAACCGAAAGAGAGGAAAGGCTGGTCAACAGTGTGCATTAGAAAGCAGGCTGGGAAACGAGGCATTGGCAAATAATCAACCTGCATTGTCTAATTGGGATTCCAGTGGTGACGCAGCGGGCCATACCATGCAGAACTCTGGGAAAGGATTAAAGAAGAAGAAAACAGACCCAATCCAGTATGCTTTGATTTCTTATAACAATATTTGCAACAAAAACATGTCTAAACTGGTACAGGAAGATAAAAACTAGGAACTGTCTAAAACAATACAAAGCAGTCGCAGGGCTCTCCGATGTCAAGTGAAAACATTGCCAAAATTCCATCACAAAATAAAAGCTCGCTCTACCTTAGGTGCTACCCAATGGACTGGCCTGAAATCAGTCTGACAGCGACAATGTGCAAAGAATAGGATTTTAGAAAACCAAAACGTGCAATTCATGAACCCCTGTCCTTGATACTATAAAAGCTACAGTAAATTCTACATTATGTATTCGCCAGAACTTGACAAGGTTAAGAACTGAGAATGAAAAATCCTTTACTAAATTTCATGAAACTATTATGAGCAGCAGCAGGCCATGCAAAAATTTATAACATATATTATTTATCTCAGATTTTACTTTGACCTACTTCAGAATTCTATGCAGTGCAATATAATGGTATGAAACTAAATGCAAAGACTGATATAAAGATAGATAAGACTGCTTTACAGAAGATGCAAACAATGCACATCTTCATTCACAGAATGACTATGATGACTTTCACTGGTGCTCACCCAGCGGGCAACATTAGAATGGGACATCATAATAACGTGACATTCTTTTTGTTTGTTGGGTAATATGGTTTATCCCTTTCCCTGTTATGCTGATTGCATTGGTACCAATCAACGCTGTTGGTGGAACCGATCACATAACCCTGAGATATCAAAATAGTATTATTTATTTCAACATTACTGGAAGACTGTGCAACACGTCACAGGCAAGGTAGATTTTGTGAGTTTTTAGACCCTTATGTACAGTTGAAGTCGGAAGTTCACACACTTAGGTTGGAATCATTAAAACTCGTTTTCAACCACTCCACACATTTCTTGTTAACAAACTATAGTTTTGGCACGTCGGTTAGGACATCTACTTTGTGCATGACGAGTCATTTTTCCAACAATTGTTTACAGACAGATTATTTCACTTGTAATTCACTGTATAACAATTCCAGTGGGTCAGAAGTTCACATACACTAAATTGACTGTTCCTTTAAACAGCTTGGAAAATTCCAGAAGTGCAAATCAATCCTAGAACAACAGCAAAGGACCTTGTGAAGATGCTGGAGGAAATAGGTACAAAGGTATCTATATCCACAGTAAAACGAGTCCTATATCGACATAACCTGAAAGGCCGCTCAGCAAGGAAGAAGCCACTGCTACAAAACCGCCATAAAAAAGCCAGACTACGGTTTGCAACTGCACATGGGGACAAAGATCGTACTTTTTGAAGAAATGTTCTCTGGTCTGATGAAACAAAAATAGAACTGTTTGGCCATAATGGCCATCGTTATGTTTGGAGGAAAAAGGGGGAGGCTTGCAAGCCGAAGAACACCATCCCAACCGTGAAGCACGGGGGTGGCAGCATCATGATGTGGGGATGCTTTGCTGCAGGAGGGACTGGTGCACTTCACAAAATAGATGGCATATATGAGGCAGGAAAATTATGTGGATATATTGAAGCAACATCTCAAGACATCAGTCAGGAAGTTAAAGTTTGGTTGCAAATGGGTCTTCCAAATGGACAATGACCCCAAGCATACTTCCAAAGTTGTGGCGAAATGGCTTAAGGACAACAAAGTCAAGGTATTGGAGTGGCCATCACAAAGCCCTGACCTCAATCCTATAGAAAATGTGTGGGCAGAACTGAAAAAGTGTGTGTGAGCAAGGAGGCCTACAATCCTGACTCAGTTACACCAGCTCTGTCAGGAGGACTGGGCCAAAAATACATCCAACGTATTGTGGGAAGCTTGTGGAAGGATACCTGAAACGTTTGACCCAAGTTAAACAATTTAAAAGGCAACGCTACCAAATGCTACTATAGTGTATGTAAACTTCTGACCCACTCGGAATGTGATGAAAGAAATAAAAGCTGAAATAAATCCTTCTCTACTATTATTCTGACATTTCACATTCTTAAAATGAAGTGGGGATCCTAACTGACCTAAAACAGGGAATTGTTACTAGGATTAAAATGTCAGTAATTGTGAAAAACTGAGTTTAAATGTATTTGGCTAAGGTGTATGTAAACTTCTGACTTCAACTGTAGGTGTCATAACCAGCCATAAAATAACTCAATATGTCACAACAGTGTTATGACCATATTTTCTGCCCAACAGGTTTCTATTGGGCACAAAATTATCTGAAACACAACCAAAAAGTACAGCAAATGCATCCAACAAATTTGTAGTAAATATTGGGACCAAATATTTAACTTTTTACTACTTTAATACACGTATAAGTGAATTTGTCCCAATAGTTTTGGTCCCCTAAAATGGACTATGTACAAAAAGTGCTGTAATTTCCAAACGGTTCAACCGACAGTCTGAACTTTAACATCATAGTCACTCTATCATTTCAAATCCAAAGTGCTGGAGTACAGAGCCAAAACAACAACAATTGTCATTGTCCCAATACTTTTGGAGCTCACTGTACAGTATCTCCACTGTTTATAGCATCAGTATGGACTCAAGTGCTGCACCTCTCAAATAACATCATTTAAAAAATGAAATGCAATGGTCGAGTCAGGTGTAACGACAGGTCAATGGAATGAGCTCCATTCAATAGCGGTTACCGTCGCATCATCATACAAGCGCATCTAAAACAGAACATGTTTCCTCAGCAGAAAAGGACCTCTTTCGATAGACATACCTACAGTTTAAGTGAATCAAAGCTCTATGGACTCGGTCTAGATTCAGAACTGTGAGTTGTTCTGAGAGCTGTAAGGAGTGACCAGGGAGAACAATCTCTGGAAAGTTATAGGAAACCTTGTAAAACTTGTCCAATACCGTATCTTTGGTTCCTCCATTCTTTTTCTTAATATAGCGCTGATTAAATGGGGTATTTGAGCACTGGTGAATTAGGCACAACTTAAAACATTAGTCAAATCTTACAATGTCAAAGGTCCATATTTGTTATTGTTACTACAAAAAGAGATGACAGTGACTGATTGGACTAATGAGCCAAATCTGTGTTCAAATCCTGCTAGTGCTCTGAAGCAGTTTATTTCTCTTCCTTTTCATCTCAAAAGTGTTATTAGAGAGGGTTGTGCCATTCCCTCAGGCCTGAGCAGAGCATGACATCTCCATCCTGATAGGGCCCTGCAGAGAGAGGGGAAGGATGGTTTAAGGTGCCCTGTAATCTGGGAGAATAGTGGAATTACACAGCAGCAATGTAAAGCGTTCTCTGAATTGAACCGTCTGGTCAGCATTCTTCACAGATCCTCCCTCTCTAAGGACCACTAATGCCACCCACAACACCCATCAACCAGCCGTAGAACCACTAACCAGAAGCATGTGAGGTTATTACAACCCCAGAGCTCATTGTTGAAGGCCATCGGCCATGATTCATGTGGAAATGATATTGCATCACAGTTGCATCTTATCAAATCAATCAAATGTATTTATAAAGCCCTTTTTACATCAGCCGATGTCAAAGTGCTGAACAGAAACCCAGCCTAAAACCCCAAACAGCAAGCAACGCAAATGACATGTAGTAGCAAGAGTCATACTCCTAATGTATGTGGTATATTCATGCACTTGACAGAATGTAGGTTGAATTAACCTCTACTTTCTATTGAAGTCCTCACTTCTTCCTTGACGACAACCTTGGCCATGTATACATTTTTCATACTTGGAAGTACTGCTTTGCTATAAAGACCCCAACCATGATGGTTATTCACATACTACTGAATAAATCCACAGTGCTGTGTGTCAGCCTCACACCTGCAGTGAGGCGAGAGAGAAAAGGGAGCAGAATATATATACAGCACCGGTCAAAAGTTTGGACACACTTACTCATTCAAGGGTTGTAATTTATTTTTACTATTTTCTACATTGTACAATAATAGCAGTGAGAAAAAGGTGGAAAAAGGAGAATACATTCTGGTTCGTTTTCGCTCTCACCTCACTGAGGGTGTGAGGGTGCACACACACACACTACATTTATTATTTATTTTTTTATTTCACCTTTATTTAACCAGGTAGGCAAATTGAGAACACGTTCTCATTTACAATTGCGACCTGGCCAAGATAAAGGAAAGCAGTTCGACACATACAACAACACATAGTTACACATGGAGTAAAACAAGCATACAGTCAATAATACAGTGAAAAATAAATCTATATACAATATGAGCAAGTGAGGTGAGATAAGGGAGGTGAAGGCAAACAAAATATATATATAAATAAATATAAATATAAAAAGGCCATGGTGGCGAAGTAAATACAATATAGCAAGTAAAAAAAAAAGAAAAAAAGTAGAGATAGTAGAGATAGAAATAATGGGGTGCAAAGGAGCAAAATAAATAAATAAATACAGTAGGTAAAGAGGTAGTTGTTTGGGCTAAATTATAGATGGGCTATGTACAGGTGCAGTAATCTATGAGCTGCTCTGACAGCTGGTGCTTAAAGCTAGTGAGGGAGATAAGTGTTTCTAGGTTCAGAGATTTTTGTAGTTCGTTCCAGTCATTGGCAGCAGAGAACTGGAAGGAGAGGCGGCCAAAGGAAGAATTGGTTTTGGGGGTGACCAGAGAGATATACCTGCTGGAGCGCGTGCTACAGGTAGGTGCTGCTATGGTGACCAGCGAGCTGAGATAAGGGGGGACTTTACCTAGCAGGGTCTTGTAGAGGACCTGGAGCCAGTGGGTTTGGCGATGAGTATGAAGCGAGGGCCAGCCAACGAGAGTGTGCAGGTCGCAGTGGTGGGTAGTATATGGGGCTTTGGTGACAAAACGGATGGCACTGTGATAGACTGCATCCAATTTATTGAGTAGGGTTTTGGAGGCTATTTTGTAAATGACATCACCGAAGTCGAGGATTGGTAGGATGGTCAGTTTTACAAGGGTATGTTTGGCAGCATGAGTGAAGGATGCTTTGTTGCGGAATAGGAAGCCAATTCTAGATTTAACTTTGGATTGGAGATGTTTGATGTGAGTCTGGAAGGAGAGTTTACAGTCTAACCAGACACCTAGGTATTTGTAGTTGTCCACATATTCTAAGTCAGAGCCGTCCAGAGTAGTGATGTTGGACAGGCGGGCAGGTGCAGGCAGCGATCGGTTGAAGAGCATGCATTTAGTTTTACTTGTATTTAAGAGCATATGGAGGCCACGGAAGGAGAGTTGTATGGCATTGAAGCTCGCCTGGAGGGTTGTTAACACAGTGTCAAAAGAAGGGCCAGAAGTATACAGAATAGTGTCGTCTGCGTAGAGGTGGATCAGAGACTCACCAGCAGCAAGAGCGACATCATTGATGTATACAGAGAAGAGAGTTGGTCCAAGAATTGAACCCTGTGGCACCCCCATAGAGACTGCCAGAGGCCCGGACAACAGACCCTCCGATTTGACACACTGAACTCGATCAGAGAAGTAGTTGGTGAACCAGGAGAGGCAATCATTAGAGAAACCAAGGCTGTCGAGTCTGCCGATGAGGATGTGGTGATTGACAGAGTCAAAAGCCTTGGCCAGGTCAATGCATACGGCTGCACAGTATTGTTTCCTATCGATGGCGGTTAAGATATCGTTTATGACCTTGAGCGTGGCTGAGGTGCACCCATGACCAGCTCTGAAACCAGATTGCATAGCGGAGAAGGTATGGTGGGATTCGAAATGACCAAAAGTATGTGGTCACCTGCTCGTCGAACGTCTCATTCCAAAATGAAATGTTGGAAGGGCTACTTTGAAGAACCTCAAATATTTGTTTAACACTTTTTTGGTTCCTACATGATTCCATATGTGTTATTCCATAGTTGATGTCTTTTATTCTACAATGTAGAAAATAGTAAAAGATCTAAATAAAGAAAACCCCTGGAATGAGTAGGTGCGTCCAAACTTGACTGGTACTGTAGATAAAACTCACACACATTCACACTAACACACGCACACACACACACTCACATGCTGTGCATTCGGAAAGTATTCAGACCCCTTGACTTTTGTCATTATGGGGTATTGTGTGTAGATTTATGAGAAAAACAACAACAATTGAATCAATTTTAGAATAAGGCTTTAACGTAACAAAATGTAGAAAAGGGGAAGGAACACTTTCCCGAATGCACTGTATGCTGCTGCTACTCTTTATCATATATCCTGATGCCTACTCACATTTCCCTTATTTTTATATTTCTACTGATTACTGCATTGTTGGGAAAGAGCAAGCAAAAATGACAATTCACTGTACTTGTGCACGTGACAATAAAAACATTAAACTTGATGTGCACTTAATGACACGTGATTCAAAAGGTAGATATTCTTGATGTCATTTTTTTTATTGATATAGAAAATGAAATACCCCTGTAAGAAAGAGTAAACCGGCATTTTTACAACCATTGGGAGATTCTGGACATAGTGACAAACAGAAATAATATCAGTAGATGCTTAATACCCTCCAAACATTCTACATCCAGCTTACAGAAGCAACAGTTCCTAAATCCAAGGTATTAACAGCATATTAAGAGAATAGGTGAATCATCCAAGTATGTCTGCATGCAAGAGTTTGTATGTGTTATATAATAAAGCACGTTTTCAATAAATATGACAGGCTGATGTTTAGCCAACAAGGTCAAAATATTTTATTTTTACCCCACATTAACATTTTTTATTAAATCTATTCATTTTAGCAGATGCTCTTATCCAGAGCAACTTACTGTAGTGAGTGCATACATTTTCATACTTTTATACTGGTCCCTCGTGGGAATTGAACCCACAACCTTGGTGTTGCAAGTGCCAGGCTCTACCAACGGAGCTACATGGGACAAGAGGATCAGATATTTAAAAACAAACATACCCCATCAAAATGACAAAGAAGCCATGAAAATCATGCAAAGTTATGGTTGTACAGAGTGTAAAAGGCGTTGTATGGTCAATCAGAGGTCTGCAATGGCCGTGCAGCATTTACGATGATACGGCCTCTGCAGAAATCAGAGCATTCATACATACATCTTGCGCTTCGTGGAGCAGAGCTGTTGTGAAGGAAGTTGTCAAGGTTTTGAGTTTGTGTTTATGCAGGACCTCCCGCCCCCACCCACCGTCAACCAATCATGTCAATGCGGAGCTATAAGGAGCCCTCCGCACTGTTACAACATTTGGGAGGCACAAATCCATTCGGTACGGAGCTCAATTTGGCCTCAGCATGTCTCCGGAGGCTCCGCAATTGCGTCACACACTTCATACAGAGCCTCCGACCACATTTTCGGCTCAAGCACAAATTGGCTTTTATCCAAGATAATGATGTTCAGTTCATCATACCTATTCTTTACTTTGAAAAAAAAGAGTGAACAGCTGGTAATAAAGGTTCATGAAACATGCAGAATGGGACGTGTTTCAATTGTGAGCTCTGACAATTAATGCATTAGCTCATTCCTTTTGTGACATATGCAGGTAATTTTCTATGAACCTATATCAGCAGGAATGAAATGAAATTAGGTCTCTGTCTATCTAAAATTGGACGATTTAGAACAGAATTGGTTTTTAATGCAGTATTGGAATGAGTTCTTCAAAATAAGTTAACATGAGCCAGAAACTGAAGCTAGCTGGCTAACTCTAACCCAATTGAATCTCAGGAGCACATCAGTCTCACTACACCTTCGGGAGTGCAAAAGGAGATAGCATTCACTTTAGGTACAACAAGGTAGTGTACAGTATAGCCTTACCTAATACAGTAAGCATTCATGTAGTGTTAATAAAACACATTGTGAACTCAATAGCATCAGTTGACTGCAGCTTTATAAAATTACATATCTGTTTGGGTCTTCAGGCACATGATGAGTAGACATAATATAATGATTGACTAGGAGTTGTGTTGTTGTCCTGAGATCTACCTCAGAGGCTATTATCTGCCATAGTCATCTCCCCTTCGCCCTCTAGCCAAGCCTGGCCAATAGCTACCCTGCTGAGACACAAATCAAAGCTGACTGCTGCTTGCACTGTTTGTCCACTCAGACTACACACTTCTGTCAGCTGCCTGTTAGCACATGGTTAGCTACTCTCTATACATTCAGCATAAATGTACAGCATACTGTACATTAGTCTTGCTTGGTCAGACTTACAGAACAAAGAGGCCAGGTGTAATTTGACGAGAAGACAAGATGTGCATTGATCAAATTGGATGATTCTTAAAATGCAACTTCAGACTTTGTCAGCTTAACAAGTTGCTATGTGTCTTCCTAGGATATCAGTGGCCCTTCAGATTCAGAATATAAAAACGTGCAGAAAGACATGAGTTTTTATTACTCGTCGTCTCCAGTCAATTTCCGTAATTTCTATAGTTGAGATAATGGAACCCAAAAGGCAGGAATACTTTAACTCACTAATGTGGGAACTCATACTAGAAGAAAAAAGCCAGTAGATTCATACAAAAACCACTGTCCTTTCAGACAGGCAGAATAAGGCACAGAGCCAGGGTGAACCTATGGCTATACAAGCCAGCCAAAGCCTACCCTTTCTAATTTTGCACTTCATATCCTGGATCAATAGTTGAGAATTATTGGAAAGGAGAATGGGCAAAAGCAAATTCCTCAAGTGATACAGTCCATGTTGCTTCATGGTGCTATAACTATTAGGAGTAATAGGCTAGGTTGTCACAAAACATCAGACATCACATGGTTTCTTGTTTTCAAGCCTGAGGGGAAAAGTGATCCGTGTATTTCTGGGATAAAAACAATGTAAAGGGTTAGTCCATTGTTTCTACACTACTGTTCTTTGTGGTCGAGGTCCAGGTAATGCAAATGCAATGCCACATAAGCATAGAGAGGTGAGACCTTACACAGAAAGTACATTTAATACTGCTCAATGCAGCAGTTTGCCTCTCTCAATTCAAGGACTTTATTGGTATGGGAAACACATGTTAACAAAGTAAAATAGATAATAAACAATAACAATTAACAGTAAACATTACACTAACAGAAGGTCCCAAAACAATAAAGACATTGAAAATGTCATATTATGTCTATATACAGTGTTGTAACGATGTGCAAATAATTGAAGGACAAAAGGAAAAATAAATCTACTTAAATATGGGTTGTATTTACAATGGTGTTGGTTTCTTCACTGGTTGCCATTTTCTTGTGGCAACAGGTCACAAATCTTGCTGCTGTGATGCACACTGGTATTTCACCCAGTAGATAGAGTTCCTCAAAATTGGGTTTGTTTTCAAATTCTTTGTGGATCTGTGTAATCTGAGGGAAATATGTGTCTCTAATATGGTTAAGAAGTGCAGCTCAGTTTCCACTTAATTTTTGTGGGCAGTGTGCACATAGCCTGTCTTCTCTTGAGAGCCAGGTCTGCATACGTCGGCCTTTCTCAATAGCAAGGCTATGCTCACTGAGTCCGTACATTGTCAAAACTTTCCTTAATTTTGGGTCAGTCACAGTGGTCAGGTATTCTGCCACTGTGTACTCTCCGTTTGGGCAAATTAGCATTCTAGTTTGCTCTGTTTTTCTGTTAATTCTTTGTGTCAAGTAATTATCTTTTTGTTTTCTCATGATTTGGTTGGGTCTAATTGTGTTGCTGTCCTGGGGCTCTGTTTGTGTTTGTGAACAGAGCCCCAGGACCAGCTTGCTTAGGGGACTCTTCTCCAGGTCATCTCTCTGTAGGTAATGGCTTTGTTATGGAAGGTTTGGGAATCGCTTCCGTTTAGGTGGTTGTAGAATTTAACAGCTCTTTTCTTAATTAGCGGGTATCGGTCTAATTCTGCCCTGCATGCATTATTTGGAAGAATTCTGCATGCAGAGTCTCAATTTGGTGTTTTTCCCCTTTTGTGAATTCTTGGTTGGTGATTCAAGTATTTTTAGCCAGATCCTAATTGGTATGTCGAATTGTATGTTCCGTTTGATGGTATATAAGGCCCTTCTTGCCTTGTCTCTCAGTTCGTTCACAGCTTTGTTGAAGTTACCTGCGGCGCTGATGTTTAGGCTGTATAGTTTTTTGTGTGCTCTAGGGCGACGGTGTCTCTCTCTCTCTCTCTCTTTCTGCCGCTCTCCTTACCCCACACTGCATATGAATGAATGCAATAAGACATGGCCGACTGGCACCCTGATCCACAATGCAGGCTGATAGGGATATTTACCACACTCACAAGAGCTCTTTACCACTTTAAGCAAGAAAAGGCACTCGATAATTAATTGAGATTATGCTGTGAGAAATATGCAGTGCTTCTGCAGTCAGCACAGGTGGCAAAGGGATAGAGATTGTAATCGCTGGCTCTTTTCTTATCCACTCTGAGTTATCCTTTGAGTTTTACAGATTAGAATAGACTCAACACACCTTAAAACTACTCAGCAGGAGGAAACAATATCCTAGAAGGCTTTAACAGGGGTTGTTTATAGTGGATAAAGGAAGTTAAATGGTAGAATATGGCCCAATGCTTGTAAACCCATGAAGAGCATTTTGTGACTTGCTGACAGTAAAACTTACCACCCTTGGTGACTAATATCTAAATGCCTCCATATTATTTAATGCAATGGAGTGAACAACTGTCAGGCAGGCAGTAATAAATTAAAACAGAGGAGCTATTCCCCTCAATGTGTACACTGACGTTGGAAAAGAGGCAGTCAATTTATTCAAGTCATTACAGTATATTGCCCTCTCAATCAGTATCTTTTCATTGAAATGTCTAATAAAACACAGCCTACTGTACAGATGTAGGATCTTATTTTGAGCCAGTTTGCTACAGCAGGAAAATAATCCTGCAGCAACAGGACATGTGAATTGTTATATGGATTATAATTCATGGATATTTTTTGTAGAGGTTGATACATTATATGTTAGGGCAAATACAGTCTAATATTTTAAAGTAGAAATTACAAACTTCTGAAGCCTTTTTAAACTTAGAATACACTACAAGTTTGTATTTCCTGCCAAGCAGAAAAATTCTCATCAACAAAAGAGTTATCAAATTAAGATCCCACATCTGTATATTGCGAGTAGAAAGACAGACATTACAGCAACTTATGTTGCGTAGTTACAAGACAAACTACAGATGATTAAATGCTACTAGCAATAGAAACCCCAACCGTATCAAAACTGGATAATAATAACACAGATGCCTCATCTTGTACCTGATGGTGACACTTAAATCATCAGAAGGACAGATATTAGCGCAAGCTTATTGCTATGTCCTCTGTTATATCTGCAATTCAATAGTTATACCCCACTGGTAAACCCCTCCATGGTAGAGCCAGACACAGGAAGCTTTATTTCCAGAGAGCATCTGATGAGCTGAACATTGGGTTATAGGAGATAAGGATTTGACCTGGATTCTGCAATGCCTCGTCTCCAAGCCAACAGTGGGGTTCCCTTGGCAACTCAAAGCACACACACCATAAGGTAATTAAGAAGGAATAGCATGTTTGGCAGATTATGAAATTTGTCTTTAAGAGGTAGTGGGAGTGGCCGAACACACACCAATTTGGACATATTATGTGACACTTTCTGGTAATATGTTGTGGTTGAGGCGGCTGTCCAGACAGGGGCCGGGTGGATGGGTAGATGGTAGATGAGCTGCCCTTGGCGACAGGCCCCATGGCTCTCCCAGAGTGGCTGGCAGGGATCCAGGGGAATCAGGCCTGACTGCCCTGCCTGGCTCCTCTCCTCTCTCTTTCTGCTACTGAAGAGAGGCCCCATTAATCTCCTGCCAGCGCCAGGGCCCGTCATACAAACATCACTCCCCTTACACTGTCACTCCCAAATGTTGTGCTGCAGTCAGGCCTGATCCATTCCCATGGCAGTGCTTATGGGAGACCCCACCTTCGCCGCCACGCCTAATCTCCTCCGTGCAATCCCACCGCAGGCCCGGGAGAGTAAAGTCTCCTGCCCATATGACTAACAATCAAACCACTCTCCACTTTAAGCTGGCCGCTCCCATCAGTGAACAGAAAATCAACTGCGGTGTAGATACCATACCAATTTTGACAACTGACTCCTATTGGCATCTATCAAGGTAAAAATAAAGTAGAGAGTGAAGAGGAACTGAGAATAGATACTGTAGGATAAAATAGGTTCAAGCCTGTAACTGTATTCTCTCTGTAATATTGATTTCCTCTTCAGTTTTGACTTCAGAGTTGCATTTGTTGCCCTGGTATCTTGCTTCAGCAATGAACACACAGACTGGTGGGGAGGAGGGAAGTAAAATATCTGAGAAGAATACTGTTAGTAGAAATATATTGTATTTATTTGCAAAACGAGATGGCTGACATTTTCAGTGTGGCAGATGGACTTAGCAGTGAAATATTATGAATAAGATAATGCATGTAAGGAAGCACAGACAGCAGCTGCCCATTACCATGGACAGATGCCACACCAAAGAACACCTTTTCCACTGTGTTCACAGATCCAGGAAGGGTCACTAACATTCACATCACTTGGCACTATTTATTCTACATCTAAATTCCAGGAAAGGGTAGTCCTCTAAACTTCAGAACTATATTTACACTTGTAAAATATGAAAATATGAAAAGATAGTAATTGATTTGTCATTAGTAGTTGTTAAACTAACAGCAACTCTACAAATTTACAATTCATTAACACACAAAAATAAAACGCATTTATGTTAATTGATGAAACCCACAAATAGGGTTATGGCCGGGGGCTTAAACAAGTTGAAGATAATTTGATTATTTCTGCTTCCACTGCAGTTGTTTTAAGAGCGCTAAAGTGGCAAATGTGTAATTACTAAAGGTTGAGATATATTAAATCCCCTAAAAGTCTAAGCACTTGGGATGGGGAGTGTGTGGGGGGGGGGGGGGGGGGGGGGGGGGGGGGGGGTTCTACTAAGCTAACATATGGAATTGTTTTAAGATGGTCATATTATGGATGATTTAGCTATTTGAGTTAGAATTTTAGGACCCCTGTAGGTATTAAATATATAAAAATATTATTTGATAAATCATTGAATTTGGCCTGTACTGCTATAGCCTATAGAAACGCATTGAATAACACAGTCATAAATGGAAAACAGACATTCCTTATGATTTATTTTTTTACTAAGGTTTTGAAGTGACTGTCCCATATCTAGGAGATATAAGAAAGCTCAGGAATTATATATAACTCCTTTTTTGGGGGAGCACAAAACTACTTATGTACTGGGTTACCTTCAGACGAGTCTGTGACACTTGTGGGGGTTGTAGAAACAATTGGAGACCACCATCGCGTTCGTGAGAGTCCCCCCTTTCCATAATAGGGTCATATTAGTTTGTAAAACGGTTCGGACGCTAGAGACAGAAGTTGGCTCATCGGCTGTACCGACCTCAGAAAAGTCCCATGGGGCACAGAGAACACTATCGTGTTCATGAGAGCCTCATCTTTCCATAGTTTGTGGGCCAAACCGTTCGGACGCTAGTGCGGATGGCCGACATGGGTGGATGCGGTTAATTGAGACGAAGCCCATGAGAGATATTTCTAGCTTAAACAGGCAGATTTTTATGGGGATTTTTATATTATGTTAATTAGACTGATGCACGGGTGCGTTAATCAACTCTTAACGGGAAAGACCTGTTGTCAACTTTGAATGGCTAGCTAACTTTAACAGTACAGCCTGGAGCAGTTAGCTGCTGCCTCTCTGCCACAGTGAAGTGACTATTAACTGGCAGGTTGAGCTTTCATCTGCTCCCTTCAAAGGCACAAAATGTGAACAGTACCTGCTTACTAATGAGAATGGAAGACAGCTTTCAACCAGTAGCAGCAAAAATATGAACCAAATGAAAAATTAAACACCTTAGTCAAATGCAAAAAGGAAGCTGTCAATGGCAAATTAAGCTGTATCCTTGACTGGACCTATAAACAGATACATTCCCATAAGTTGCAACAGGATTTAGACACAAGCTAACCTGCATCATGGCAATGCATTATCAGTTCGAGTGACCTAATTAAGCCACTCATAAAACAGCAGGCTATTCATGACCTTCTCAATAATTTATCAATTTAAGAAACAGTTGATTGGATTGAGATTGGATTGTACTATGGGACTACTAATAGACCCATTTGCTTCCTTTTTATTTTATTTTTTTTATTTTATTTAACCTTTATTTAACCAGGTAGGCAAATTGAGAACACGTTCTCATTTACAATTGCGACCTGGCCAAGATAAAGCAAAGCAGTTCGACACATACAACAACACATAGTTACACATGGAGTAAAAACAAACATATAGTCAATAATACAGTGAAAAAAATAAAAAAATAAGTCTATATACAATGTGAGCAAGTGAGGTGAGATAAGGGAGGTGAAGGCAAACAGATATATGTATAAATAAATAAAAATATAAAAAGGCCATGGAGGCGAAGTGAGTACAACACAGCAAGTAAAATAAAAACTAAAAAAAAACACTGGAATGGTTGGTTTGCATTGGAAGAAAGTGCAAAGTAGAGACAGAAATAATGGGGTGCAAAGGAGCAAAATAAATTAATAAATAAATACAGTAGGTAAAGAGGTAGTTGTTTGGGCTAAATTGTAGATGGGTTATGTACAGGTGCAGTAATCTATGAGCTGCTCTGACAGCTGGTGCTTAAAGCTAGTGAGGGAGATAGGTGTTTCCAGTTTCAGAGATTTTTGTAGTTCGTTCCAGTCATTGGCAGCAGAGAACTGGAAGGAGAGGCGTCCAAAGGAAGAATTGGTTTTGGGGGTGACTAGAGAGATATACCTGCTGGAGCGCGTGCTACGGGTAGGTGCTGCTATGGTGACCAGCGAGCTGAGATAAGGGGGGACTTTACCTAGCAGGGTCTTGTAGATGACCTGGAACCAATGGGTTTGGCGACGAGTATGAAGCGAGGGCCAGCCAACGAGAGTGTACAGGTCGCAGTGGTGGGTAGTATATGGGGCTTTGGTGACAAAACGGATGGCACTGTGATAGACTGCATCCAATTTATTGAGTAGGGTTTTGGAGGCTATTTTGTAAATGACATCACCGAAGTCGAGGATTGGTAGGATGGTCAGTTTTACAAGGGTATGTTTGGCAGCATGAGTAAAGGATGCTTTGTTGCGGAATAGGAAGCCAATTCTAGATTTGACTTTGGATTGGAGATGTTTGATGTGGGTCTGGAAGGAGAGTTTACAGTCTAACCAGACACCTAGGTATTTGTAGTTGTCCACATATTCTAAGTCAGAGCCGTCCAAAGTAGTGATGTTGGACAGGCGGGCAGGAGCAGGCAGCGATCGGTTGAAGAGCATGCATTTGGTTTTACTTGTATTTAAGAGCAGTTGGAGGCCACGGAAGGAGAGTTGTATGGCATTGAAGCTCGCCTGGAGGGTTGTTAACACAGTGTCAAAAGAAGGGCCAGAAGTATACAGAATAGTGTCGTCTGCGTAGAGGTGGATCAGAGAATCACCAGCAGCAAGAGCGACATCATTGATGTAAACAGAGAAGAGAGTCGGTCCAAGAATTGAACCCTGTGGCACCCCCATAGAGACTGCCAGAGGCCTGGACAACAGACCCTCCGATTTGACACACTGAACTCGATCAGAGAAGTAGTTGGTGAACCAGGCGAGGCAATCATTAGAGAAACCAAGGCTGTCGAGTCTGCCAATGAGGATGTGGTGATTGACAGAGTCAAAAGCCTTGGCCAGGTCAATGAATACGGCTGCACAGTATTGTTTCCTATCGATGGCGGTTACGATATCGTTTATGACCTTGAGCGTGGCTGAGGTGCACCCATGACCAGCTCTGAAACCAGATTGCATAGCGGAGAAGGTGTGGTGTGATTCGAAATGGTCGGTAATCTGTTTGTTGACTTGGCTTTCGAAGACCTTAGAAAGGCAGGGTAGGATAGATATAGGTCTGTAGCAGTTAGGGTCAAGGGTGTCCCCCCCTTTGAAGAGGGGGATAACCGCAGCTGCTTTCCAATCTTTGGGGATCTCAGACGACACGAAAGAGAGGTTGAAGAGGCTAGTAATAGGGGTGGCAACAATTTCAGCAGATAGTTTTAGAAAGAAAGGGTCCAGATTATCTAGCCCGGTTGATTTGTAAGGGTCCAGATTTTGCAGCTCATTAAGAACATCAGCTGACTGTATTTGGGAGAAAGAGAAATGGGGAAGGCTTGGGCGAGTAGCAGAGGGGAGGGCAGTGCTGTTGTCCCGGGTAGGGGTAGCCAGGTGGAAAGCATGGCCAGCCGTAGAAAAATGCTTATTGAAATTCTCAATTATAGTGGATTTGTCGGTGGTGACAGTGTTTCCTATCTTCAGGGCGGTTGGAAGCTGGGAGGAGGTGTTCTTATTCTCCATGGACTTTACGGTGTCCCAGAACTTTTTTGAATTTGTGTTGCAGGAAGCAAATTTCTGCTTGAAAAAGCTAGCCTTGGCTGTTCTAACTGCCTGTGTATATTGGTTTCTGGCTTCCCTGAAAAGTTGCATATCACGGGGGCTGTTCGATGCTAATGCAGAACGCCATAGGATGTTTTTCTGTTGGTTAAGGGCAGTCAGGTCAGGAGAGAACCAAGGGCTATATCTGTTCCTGGTTCTAAATTTCTTGAATGGGGCATGCTTATTCAAGATGGTGAGGAAGGCATTTTTAAAAAATGACCAGGCATCCTCTACTGACGGGATGAGATCAATATCCTTCCAGGATACCCCGGCCAGGTCAATTAGGAAGGCCTGCTCGCTGAAGTGTTTCAGGGAGCGTTTGACAGTGATGAGTGGAGGTCGTTTGACCGCTGACCCATTACGGATGCAGGCAATGAGGCAGTGATCGCTGAGATCTTGGTTAAAAACAGCAGAGGTGTATTTGGAGGGCAAGTTTGTTAGGATGATATCTATGAGGGTACCCGTGTTTACGGAATTGGGGTGGTACCTGGTAGGTTCATTAATAATTTGTGTGAGATTGAGGGCATCAAGCTTAGATTGTAGGGTGGCTGGGGTGTTGAGCATGTTCAAATTTAGGTCGCCTAGCAGCACGAGCTCTGAAGATAGATGGGGGGCAATCAGTTCACATATAGTGTCCAGAGCACAGCTGGGGGCAGAGGGTGGTCTATAGCAGGCGGCAACGGTGAGAGACTTGTTTTTAGAGAGGTGGATTTTTAAAAGTAGAAGTTCAAATTGTTTGGGAACAGACCTGGATAGTATAACAGAACTCTGCAGGCAGTCTTTGCAGTAGATTGCAACACCGCCCCCTTTGGCCGTTCTATCTTGTCTGAAAATATTGTAATTGGGGATAAAAATGTCTGAATTTTTGGTGGTCTTTCTAAGCCAGGATTCAGACACGGCTAAAACATCCGGGTTGGTAGAGTGTGCTAAAGCAGTGAACAAAACAAACTTAGGGAGGAGGCTCCTAATGTTAACATGCATGAAGCCAAGGCTATTACGGTTACAGAAGTCATCAAAAGAGAGCGCCTGGGGAATAGGAGTGGAGCCAGGTACTGCAGGGCCTGGATTCACCTCTACATCACCAGAGGAACAGAGGAGAAGTAGGATAATGGTACGGCTAAAAGCTATGAGAATTGGTCGCCTAGAGCTACCAGAGCAGAGAGTAAAAGGAAGTTTCTGGGGGCGATAAAATAGTTTAAAGGAATAATGTACAGACAAAGGTATGGTAGGATGTGAATACAGTGGAGGTAAACCTAGGTATTGAGTGATGATGAGAGAGATCTTGTCTCTAGAAACATCATTGAAACCAGGTGATGTCATCGCATATGTGGGTGGTGGAACTGCAGGGTTGGATATGGTATAGAGAGCAGGGCTAGAATCTCTACAGTGAAATAAGCCAATAAACACTAACCAGAACAGCAATGGACAAGGCATATTTACATTAAGGAGAGGCAAGCTTAATCGAGTGATAAATAAGGGTCCAGTGAGTAGAGGTTGGTTGGGGTCGTGGCGATCCAGACAGCTGGCCGGGTATATGGCTATCGGTAGCAGCATAGGATGGAGGTCTGTTTGTAGATACCTCGTGCGTTTCCGTCGGTAGGTTCCGTGTAGTGGGGTTTTGTTCAGATAGCAGCCGATAAGACAGCTAACGATTAGCGGGCCTCAGATGAGCGTTCAGGTAACGCCGGGACGGAGGTGCCGGTTGGATAAATCCCTCGGGCAGATAACGTCGGCAGTCAGTCGTGAAGGCCCGGTGGGGTTCCGTATCTGCAGCAGCAACAAAGAAGCGGGTCCGGATGGTGATGGAACTCCTCAGCTGGCTAGCTCCAGCATGATTTGAGTTAGCTCCGGGGTCGACGTAAGCCAATAGTCACACGGTATGCAGCTAGCTAGCTGCGAAATCAAGGTGCAAGTGTCCAGAGGCTGCGGTTGGAATCCGGGGAAACTGAGAGAAAAAAAGTCCCGGAATGCTCCGGTCCGAGTCGCGTTGCACAAAAGTGCCGGTAGATTATCGAGCTAGAGGGATAGCTGATGACCGCAAAACGTGGGCAGCTGAAACACCAACGCTAGCCAGCAAACCGGCTAATTTCGGGGCAGCTACAGATTAGCTTCTGGCTAGCTATCGGAGTAGCTTCTGGATTAGCTTTCAGGCTAGCTTCTGAATTAGCCCCAGGCTATCTTCCACGATGGATTTTCAGATTGAGGTAAATAGTACTTATTGTAATTGGTGAAGCGGGTTGCAGGAAAGCTTTTGCAGGAAAGCTTTTGTAGTTGAGTTCTTGGATAATAAAATAAATAAAGATATGTGAAGAAAAGGTGTAAATATATATATATACAGGACACGACACGACAACACGGAAAAATACGTCTGAACTGCTAAGCCACCTTGGTATATTTTTGGGGGGGGGGGGGGGGGGATATATATATATATGTGTGTGAAAAAGTATTTTTTATGAATATTGCTAGCTAAAACAGAATACCATCATGGATACCATTTTTATGTATCTGTGTCCAATATGAAGAAAATTAGAGGTAGTTTCACGAGCCAATGCTAACTAGCGTTAGCGCAATGACTGGAAGTATACAATAACAGTTAGCATGCTAGCTCTTCCAGTTCATCCACCTTTAGTGAAGTAGATAAATGGCTTCATTTTGTATTTTTTTTATTGAACATTTTCGGGATTCAAAAAACATTTCAGTGACAATTTAGACAACCAAAACCATATCTCAGAACTAACAATCAAATAAAAGCTAGAAAGTCAGGGATAATCGAAAATTCCCAAAACTGGGCATTCAGGACCCATGCACATTGATGTTATAATGTTTGAGCAGAGGAAGACAGCATTAACCATGGCAAAATGCATAGAATTGCTGGAAATCAGCTTCAAATCTGCAAAATGTTCTCTCAGCTCAATGGAGAATAATTTTTTGAATTGCAGAAAATGTACTTTTTAGCAGCAACATTTTCTCTCCTCCGCCAAGGCACCTTTACCTTCATAGCTAATAGGCTATGTTAGTTTTCACTTCCTCTTCCAATGAACTGTGGGGAAGTCAAAATAATATACCAAATCTATTCATTTTAAAACATATTCATTTTGAAATGGTTTACTTCTACTTGCAATTATAATTCACCTGATGATAAGACAACACAGGTTTGCCTGGGCGGGGGTCCCTGCCTGGGCAAGAAAAAACAGGGTTTTTTGAACTTAAGATGAGCAGGGTTCACCTTGAATAGCTCTGATACCAGACAATCATGTCAATCATGAATATCAGGGACAAGTAGCAAGCCTGATGTAACCTATATTGTAGGTTAACGAAAATCTAATAATGGGTATATTTAATTCTAATATAAATACAACCAAGTCTTTATCAAACTTGAGTCCCAACTAAAGGAAATGATGCTGGTTTGTAACATAACATTCTCAATTAAGACACACTACTTCACTTGCATTAATCATATTTGCCTGAGGTGAATGCAGATCACTGCTAGCCTATATGTGAAATGTATTTTACAGTATTAACTTTACAGTATTATCAATAAAATTGTCACTTACGTTGTAGATGTGAGTAATTGTCCATTGGATTGTTTTACAGAATTTCGCTGAATCCAATTGTAAATCCAACACCGGGCCGTAGCCTTCTGTAGCAGGTCTATGCAGGGGTGAGTAGCCTATTCAAGGAGCATCGAACCATGGTCTGGTTTTGGTTTGCCTTCCAGTGGCAAGGAATAAACGGGTCTCTTTCAAGACAGAACAAATGAGCGTCCACATGCTGACCATATACGCTAGACTGTTAACAAATCATACAATTGTATTCCTATTCAAATAGCAGATTTCAGGAGATGATAGGCTATTGATCAAGCTGCTGCGGGTATGCGCTTTATATCATTGTAAACCGATAGATGACCACCCAGCCATTTTCCCCATACTTTTATCAAAGTGTTCAAGTTCATAACGCAATTCTAATCTTCCTTACGCATAGGCTACAATCCCGTTTAGGCGAGGTGCACATACACCGCAAAAAGAACCGGGCTGGCTGAGGCTGATTAGGGTTTGATAGATTACGCTCATTGGGTGATTCCGTCATCGAATTTCAAGGCAAGCACGGGTTAAGTCCTCTGTCCTCGTCGACGTCCTTCTTGGTGATGTTACTGGAGGACTACTTACGAATGAAATAAAACGAGCGTTTCCTCTCCTTGCATCGATATGAGAGAGGTGGCGAAACGGGGACGTAAGAGGAGTGGTCTGCGTGCATACGCGCGTGAGTGAAGTGCGCGGCAAGGGAAAAACTGAGTTCGGATAAAACCTGATTAAACCGTTCATAAAACTAGAACTCCACTCCACTCTGACCACTGCTCCACCGCCATCTAGAATCGCTAGAGCCTGCCATATACTATACTGTATTATATTTGGATAAAACCATTCCATGTCGATGTTAACGAACAGTATAGCCAACTTTCAGTGAACTAAAAGTCCACTAATGAGGTTTAACACAGTATTTTTAAGCCTGTTATTGCATATGGCTTTCACCCTTTAACTTCCAGATATAAATTTGGGCAAGCAATCTCAGCACTCTCCATATTAGACACACAGAGGAATGGTGAGAACACACACCATATTTGGGCTTTATTAGAAATGTGCTGCATCTGTATGGAAAACTGGATTGAGGTCCAGTTCCCTGTTGTTTTACCTACAGTTGATGTTGGAAGTTCACATACACCTTAGCCAAATACATTCAAACTCTGTTTTTCACAATTCCTGACATTTAATCCTAGTAAGAATTCCCTGTCTTAAGTCAGTTAGGATCACCACTTTATTTTCAGAATGTGAAATGTCAGAATGATAGTAGAGCGATTGATTTCATCTTTTATTTCTTTCATCACATTCCCAGTGGGTCAGAAGTTTACATACACTCAATTAGTATTTGGTAGCATTGCCTTTAAATTGTTTAACTTGGGTCAAATGTTTCAGGTAGCCTTCCACAAGCTTCCAACAATAAGTTGGATGAATTTTGGCCCATTCCTCCTGACAGAGCTGATGTTACTGAGTCAGGTTTGTAGGCCTCCTTGCTCGCACACGCTTTTTCAGTTCTGCCCACAAATGTTCTATAGGATTGAGGTCAGGGCTTTGTGATGGCCACTCCAATACCTTGACTTTGTTGTTCTTAAGCCATTTTGCCACAACTTTGGAAGTATGCCTGGGGTCATTGTCCATTTGGAAGACCCATTTGCAACCAAGCTTGAACTTCCTGACTGATGTCTTGAGATGTTGCTTCAATATATCCACATAATTTTCCTGCCTCATGATGCCATCTATTTTGTGAAGCGCACCAGTCCCTCCTGCAGCAAAGCACCCCAACAACATGATGCTGCCACACCCGTGCTTCACGGTTGGGATGGTGTTCTTCGGCTTGCAAGCCTCCCCCTTTTTCCTCCAAACATAACGATGGTCATTATGGCCAATGAGTTCTATTTTTTTTCATCAGACCAGAGGACATTTCTCCAAAAATTACAATCTTTTCCCCATGTGCAGGTGCAAACCGTAGTCTGGCTTTTTAATGGTGGTTTTGGAGCAGTGGCTTCTTCCTTGCTGAGCGTCCTTTCAGGTTATGTCGAATTAGGACTCGTTTTACTATGGATATAGATACTTTTGTACCTGTTTCCCCCACCATCTTCACAAGGTCCTTTCTTGTTGTTCTGGGATTGATTTGCACTTTTTGCACCAAAGTACATTAATTTCTAGGAGACAGAACGCATCTCCCTCCTGAGCGGTATAATGGCTGCGTTTCCATGATGTTTATACTTGCGTATTATTTTTTTGTTCAGATGAGCGTGGTACCTTCAGGTGTTTGGAAATTGCTCCCAATGATGAATCAGATTTGTAGAGGTCTCCAAAAAAAGAAATCTGAGGTCTTGGCTGATTTCTTTTGATTTTCCCATGATGTCAAGCAAAGAGGCACTGAGTTTGAAGGTAGGTCTTGAAATACATCCACAGGTACACCCCCAATTGACTCATATGATGTCAATTAGCCTATCAGAAGCTTCTAAAGCCATGACATAATTTTCTGGAATTTTCCAAGCTGTTTAAAGGCACAGTCAACTTAGTGTATGTAAACTTCTGACCCACTGGAATTGTGATACAGTGAAATAATCTGTCTGTAAACAATTGTTGGAAAAATTACTTGTGTCATGCACAAAGTAGATGTCCTAACCGACTTTCCAAAACTAAAGTCTCTTAACAAGAGATTTGTGGAGTGGTTGAAAAACGAGTTTTAATGACTCCAACCTAAGTGCATGTAAACTTCTGACTTCAACTGTATGTTACAGCTACTATGGTTAAAGCTTCAGAGTATGCATTATGTTCTATGTATTAGGGAATACAGAGAAAACACGTAAAGGTTTTAAAAGGGCATAGTTTACATTGCGTTGTGCCTGAGCCCAGATCTCAAGGAAAATACAAAAAAGCAGCTTTGTAAAATGCATACCGTAGTTAGGATTCATTTCAACTGACAGCTCAACTACAGGGATAAATGCCCCAGTGGATGATTCCTATGAACAAGCTCTTGAGAGATGACTAAATCTCCTATGACTTTTCATTAGATCTCCCTCCATACATTGAAGGACGACAATTATTGTAATTTCTCCATACAATTGCTAGCCAGCCAGTAGGCCACAGTATATGGGGTAAAGCGCTGGAATGGGGACAGAGGCATTGAGTTACAAAATAGATAACACACTCAGATGGATATTTGAATGTTTCAGGCTAATTGGGCCCTGGTCCAGTAATAGTACACTCTTAGAATTAGTGGTGAGTCGAGGAACCCTGGGTATCCTCAAGGAACCCGTTGAGTTCATCAAGGAACCGTTTCCGTCTACCGGAATCGGCCCGGAATCGGGTGTCGGACTCACCACGGAAACTAACTGAATGACTGCCCAGAATCGGCCCAAGTACATCCCTGCCGTTTCCGTCTACCGGAATTCAGCCTACTTTGCTGGCATCTTACCAGAATCTCTTCAGAAGCGGCCCGATGCAAATGGAAATAAATGCACACAAAATTACCCGATTTAGTCATTTTAAATATTACTATTATACATTTTATACATACAAATTATACCCATCCACAAAAAAAAAAATCTGAGCGATAGATCTCCGGCTCGCTCTTTGACTGCGAAAGTGATCTTGAATAAGAAAAGGTTGGTGATCACTGCACTAGAGTAAATGTCATTCCTGTTAATCTGTTCTGTTGTATGGTCATCACATGTTAAGTTTGAACACTGACAGTTTTTGTAGCTTCAATGAGGCTAACAGAGGTGTATGAATTCCTCAAGAACCTTTACAAATCCCAAAATTGGAATAGTTACCACTTTATTACTGTATGAAATCAGCAATGTTAACATTATTAATATTATATTAGAATATGTAATATGCATAAATATTCAAGGAACATTTTAATATGCAGTGTACTAACTCAACATATGTTGAATTGTCACGGATCCCTCCGGAACTTTCATTACGCACACCTGTCCCCTATTCCCACTGATTAGTACTTGTATAAGTGTGCCCTTTGGTTTCCATTGTGCTGTCGATTATTGTTACAACGTCCGTTGGTGCGTGTGAATACCTGTGCTGTGTGTTTTGGCTTCGTGCCATTGTGGATTGCGCAGATGATTACGGGTCTCGTACCGTGGGTCAATCATTGTGCGCGTGTGTTATTTATTCGAGGTAGTCCTCGCTCTTTTGTTTTGGGTTTCGACCCTGTGTTTTGTTACGTGTTTGTTTGGTCTTCATCCCCATGCCTTTACACGGCACGCTGTAACAGGGGCTCAATAAAAACCCTTATTATGCATTCCTGCGCCTGTCTCCCGAATCATTCATACCAACATGACATGACATGCACATGGTGCAAAATAGGTTTACATTCATTACAAATGTTATTCTACACACCAAAATGTATACTTTTTAAAAAACTGCATTGTTGGTTAGGGGCTCGTAAGTAGGCATTTCACTGTAAGGTCTACCTGTTGTATTCGGCAAATGTGACTAATCAAATTTGATTTGATTTGATTTGAATCTTCATTGTCATAAATCATACTACACAAATTAGGAAGGCAACAAAGTAATCCCCAAATTTTGCTCCATCAACACACAGCTACACTGAGATCACTGAGAGAATAAAACATCAGTGGGAAGCCATCGTAACATAGCAACATTGCTTCACAAAATCAATACATTGAAGGGGAAGTGGCAGCTGCAGTGGAATCCACTAAACCTAAGAATTCTATCACTTAATCTGTATTTCTATTTTATCTATTGGACATATTCATCTGGTCCTGGTATGACTGGATGATGTTATTGATTAATCAATGTATGATATTGCATTGTCAGGACCCTTACCCCCTCTGACAGCAGTCTACTCCACACAGTATGTCCACAACACTGCACAGTCGGCAGGAGACAGACAGCACACAAACAAATTACCCACTTTAATAAGTGATGACCTACAAATATCTAATCATCAATATTTAGGACCCTCAGATAGTTACAAAGATCTGACCAAATCATGTTTTATGCTCCTTAGTGAATACATTTCCCATGTAGTATAAACACACACAGTCCCTGGGCCTTTGAAACATGGAGCGGTCTGATCACTTTCATTTGGTTCTTCATTTGCAACTGTCTCAGTGAGATTGGTCAGGTCCTGCCTGTTTCGTTCAAGACGTGTCCAAGTCTGGTCTTTGGTGTTGAAGCAGAGGCCTGATGCTGTATGCTAGCAGAGTGCGTTGCCAATGTTAACTAGCTCGCCGAGTCCCCACGAAGAGGGTCTCTCCAGACATGCTGCGCTTGCTGTCAGCCTGGCTAATTGAATCGGACACTTCTGAATCAGTGTTGAAATGGACCCTCTCCCACCGCAGTGCACTGTGGGGTTCCACCTGGGGATGTCTGCCTGTGATGACAAGGTGGTTTGGCTATGGAAACAAGGCCACGGAGTGCATCTCATTACAAAGGGTTCACCCAGCAGTTGTTACTCATTTAATAGCTTAATTATCATGTAATAGCCCTATACAGCAACCACACTAGCAGAGCACATTAAGAGCTTGAAAGTAGAACATACATTCTGTTTATTTTAATATTGCTTTCCATCCTAATGGAACTCGGCATCTTTGTCATGCTTATAATGGATTCTGGATCATTCATGACACTGTCAAGGTCAGTAAACTAGCTCATCATTCTCACAGGATTACGAAAATCATCCCCTGGCTGTATCTAGCAGAAGGACAGACAGCAATGAGAGTTTACAGTGGAGCAGCCATTCATTGGGCTAGACAGAGAGAAAACAGCGTAAGATAAGAGTTGTGTTAACAGTGTTAGCAGTAAATTGTCATTGATTCTTTCCTCAAAGGGAGCAGCCTACAAACGGTCCCCTTTGACTTCTCACAAATTGCACCATTATCTCATTGTTAACATTAGTATGTACACAGCCCTTGAATACACAGAGAGTACATCAAGCTAAATACATTTCAAATTCCTGAGAAGTTATAGCGCTAATACAATTTAATATTTGTCTGGTCTCTTGTGACCGTTTTTCCATCTACAGCCAGTAAACCTACAGTATGATATTGCACTGGGACTGGACACGGGGAATTAATCCGAACTAGGCAATACCTTTGCATTAATTTCCTCCTTCCTGACAGCATTGTTATTGGCTACCTCAGACTATAAAGAACAGATTGATTTTGTCATTTTCAGACTGTGAGCAATACCACCAGAATTTCCATATTTTAAACCAATTTTGCCTGAGAGTGCCTGTAGTCTTAGCACAAAGTAAACATTTAGATAAAGATCCCTATGCTATTCAATACAAATATAGCTGTCATAATCAATTTAACCTCTAAAATGAAGTTTAGGCTGCAAAAATAATCCAAGCAACCGGTTAAAATCCACATTGTTTCATTTTCCACTTCCTACAGCTCTTGCTTAGACTAACAAAACCGAATGAAACTGAGTTGCCTTTTCTGGTTATGATGGGAAAGTATAAGATATGGAATACATACTAAATCAAATGGCTAAACATACACAAACTATGGCTAAACATACACAAATAATCTCCCACTCCCCCTCTCAGAAGTTCAAAACTTCCCCCGTGGTTGAACCTGAGTGTCAGCACTTCTGCTTGGAGATTAATAAATTAATGAGATTATTTTCCACAGGCCCTTTCAGCAGTATTTCAGCCCCTCACCTTGGGGAAGGAGAAGTCAATGTGTGTCTTCTTAGTTCACAGCCCATGAAGGCTCTCCAAACCCCATCTAATTAACATTGGTGCAGTGTTGTCAATGATCAGTCCAGAAACTCTACCAAGGACCATTCATCCAAAGGCTGAGAATTAGGCTCTGACACTTTAATACCCTCATTAATTATGATCATTTTAAAACACAACCTCAGGAAGTCCGCCCTTGCAAATCAATGTCATCAATACGGGCTGTATATCTTTCTGGGGCCCACAACACAGATCTTCTTCTCTCATCCATGAAATATTTACCAGCATCACATTTCCCCTCGTTAATAAAATAATACAATATCACAGAAGTATAACAAATGTCAAATCATTACCAGGAGACTTTCAATGTATTCTGTATGTAGCTGCATTGTTATAGGTAGAAGTGTAGAGGGGATAGGTGAAAACCCTGGAAAAAGATAAATAATAGCTTGAGAATAACCAGAATACATATCTTTCCTTTTCCATTGGGAGCATGCATCCTTCTAAGCTTGAAGACCAAGGGAATTCCACAGAAAGCTTTCTAAGAGAATGGCAAGCGAAATAATGCCAGCGTGAGCACAAATGCAAGAAAATCATCATTACTCCAAACCAAGCTTACTTCCTCTCAATAAGATTGGAGGAAACTTGCCCTGTGCAGTACACTACTACTACTACTACTACTACTAATACAACCACACACACACACACACACACACACACACACACACACACACACACACACACACACACACGCACGCACGCACGCACGCACGCACGCACGCACGCACGCACGCACGCACGCACGCACGCACGCACGCACGCACACACGCACACACGCACACACACAAATGAGAAAGAAAGCCTGTTCCCCTAGGAGTGTGTGCAATGGCAGCCTGCTAGCATAATGACAACATGTCCCTTATACCCAAAGCTTTAATAGGGCCTTTGGTCGAGGGGTCTAGTGGGCTGGATGGAGATGAACACGTGTCAGAATGTGCACTCTGAGCAGGCAAGGACATGGACATGGCCAGGGACAGAGGGAGCGGGACAGAGCAGTGCAGTGGCCTAGCTGGGCACTGTAATCACAGGTCACTGAGGCCTCTCATCACTCAGTGATCCCTCAGCATTGGCTCCTCGAGCCTTAAACACAATTTCCCACGGAGTCCCCTCCATGCACATAAAGATTCCATACAGGGAAAACGATGGGGACTGGAATTGATCAAATTGTCAGGAGCATGTATAAGTAAAATATGTGTGGGAGCTGCAGCCTTGGTTAAGTCTACAGTACCAGTCAAAAGTTTGGACACACCTACTCATTCCAGGGTTTTTCTTTATTTTTTATTATTTTCTCCATTGTAGAATAATAGTGAAGACATCAAAACTATGAAACAACACATGGAATCATGTAGTAACTAAGAAAGTGTTAAACAAATCAAAATATATTTTATATTTGAGAATCTTCAAAGCAGCAACCCTTTGCCTTGATGATAGCTTTGCACACTCTTGGCATTCTCTCAACCAGCTTCATGAGGTAGTCACCTGCAATGCTGTCCAGAGACAGCAGGGGTTCAGACTATAGGACCCATTTCCTACATTTGAGTATAAAATGTAGGAAACTATACTACACTCACAAAAATATACTACATTTTATCTCTGGAACACTCAGAATGACAAATCAGAGCAAGATTACTAAATGTAAGTACATTATTTACCTTCAGAGGTGAATGTATCAAACCAGTTGCCGTGATAAAAGTGTCTTGTTGTTGTGCACTCTCCTCAAACAATAGCATGGTATTTTTCCACTGTAATAACTACAACATTTTAAGATGGCACCGGAAGAAATGGCAGCCGTTTTACGGGTGCCTAACCAATTGTGCTATTATGTGTTTTTTCGTGATATTTGTAACTTATTTTGTACATAATGTTTCTGCCGCCGTATCTTACGGCAAAAAAGAGCTTCTGGATATCAGGACAGCGATCACTCACCACGGATTAGACTAAGATTTTTTCTTCAACAAGCAGGACGCACAGGATGTACTTCAGACACCCAACAAGGCCAACATCCCCATCATTGGCAAGAGAAAGAGACACATGTATAGAGGACACAGGGCGGAATGCCTCATAAGGATCTACCGACGGCGAGTGGGAAATCTGCCCTTACCATCAATATTACTTGCCAGTGTACAATCATCGGACAATAAATTAGACGAGGTACGATCACGAATATCCTTCCAACAGGACATCAAAAACTGTAATATCTTATGTTTCACCGAATCGTGGCTGAATGATGACATGGAAAACATTCAGCTAGCGGGATATACACTGCACCGGCTAGATAGAACAGCACAGTAAGACGAGGGGGAGCGGTCTGTGTATATTTGTAAACAACATCTGGTGTAGGAAATCTAAGGAAGTCTCTAGATTTTTTTCGCTTGAAGTAGAGTATCTCATGATAAGCTGTAGACCACACTATTTGCCACGAGAGTTTTCATACATTTTTATTGTGGCTATTTATTTGTCACCACAGACGGACGCTGGCACTAAGACTGCACTGAGTCAGCAGTATAAGGAAATAAGCAAACAGGAAACTGGTCACCCAGAGGTGTTGCGCCTAGTGGCCGGGGACTTTAATGCAGGGAAACTTAAATCAGTTTTACCTCATTTCTATATCTATCTATCAAACGCGCAAATAGAGGGGAAAAAATTCTAGATCACCTTTACTCCACACAGAGACGTGTACAAAGCTCTCCCTCGCCCTCCATTTGGCAAATCTGACCATAATTCTACCCTCCTGATTCCTGCTTACAAGCTAAAATTAAAACAGGAAGCACCAGTGACTCGGGTCTATAAAAAGTGGTCAGATGAAGCAGATGCTAAACTACAGGACTCTTCCGATGGCATTGAGAAGTACACCACATCAGTCACTGGCTTTATCAATAAGTGCATCGAGGACGTCGCCCCCAGAGTGACTGTACGTATATACCCCAACCAGAAGCCATGGATTACAGGCAACATTCGCACTGAGCTAAAGATGCCATTTTTAAGGTGTGGGACTCTAACCTGGAAGGTTATAAGAAATCCTGCTATGCCCTCCGATGAACCATCAAACAGGCAAAGCACCAATACAGGACTAAGATTGAATCGTACAACACCGGCTCCGATGCTCGTCGGATGTGGCAGGGCCTGCAGACTATTACACACTACAAAGGGAAGCACAGACGCGAGCTGCCCAGTGACACGAGCCTACCAGATGAGCTAAATCACTGTTCGCTGTTCTGGACGACTGTGTGATCACGCTCTCTGTAGCCAACGTGAGTAATACCTTTAAACAGGTCAACATTTACAAGGCTGCTGGGCCAGACGGATTACCAGGATGTGTGCTCCGAGCATGTGCTGATCAACTGGCAGGTGTCTTCACTGACATTTTCAACATGTCCTTGATTGAGTCTGTAATACCAACATGCTTCAAGCAGACCACTATAGTCCCTGTGCCCAAGAGCACTAAGGTAACCTGCCTAAATGACTACAGACCCGTAGCGCTCATGTCCGTAGCCATGAAGTGCTTTGAAAGGCTGGTAATGGCTCACATTAACACCATTATCCCAGAAACCCTAGATCCACTCCAATTTGCATACTGCTCAAACAGATCCACAGATGATGCAATCTCTATTGCACTCCACACTGCCTTTTCCCACCTGGACAAAAGTAACACCTATGTGAGAATGCTGTTCATTGACTACAGCTCAGCGTTCAACACCATAGTGCCCTCAAAGCTCATCACTAAGCTAAGGAACCTGGGACTAAACACCTCCCTCTGCAACTGGATCTTGGACTTCCTGTCGGGTCGTAGCAACACATCTGCCACGCTGACCCTCAACACTAGAGCCCCTCAGGGGTGCGTACTCAGTCCCCTCCTGTACTCCCTATTCACCCACAACTGTATGGCCAGGCATGACTCCAACACCCTCATTAAGTTTGCAGACAACTCAACAGTGGTAGGCCTGATCACCGACAATGACGAGACAGCCTATAGGGAGGAGGTCAGAGACCTGGCCGGGTGGTGCCAGAATAACAACCTATCCCTAAACGTAATCAAGACAAAGGAGATGATTGTGGACTACAGGAAAAGGAGGACAGAGCATGCCCCCTTTTTCATTGACGGGCTGTAGTGGAGCAGGTTGAGAGCTTCAAGTTCCTTGGTGTCCACATCACCAACAAACTAGAATGGTTCAAACACACCAAGACAGTCGTGAAGAGGTCACGACAAAACCTATTCCCCCTCAGGAGACTGAAAAGATTTGGCATGGGTCCTCAGATCATCAAAAGGTTCTACAGCTGCAACATTGAGAGCATCCTGACTGGTTGCATCACTGCCTGGTACGGCAACTGCTCGGCCTCCGACCGCAAGGCACTACAGAGGGTAGTGCGTATGGCCCAGTACATCACTGGGGCTAAGCTGCCTGCCACCCAGGACCTCTATACCAGGCGGTGTCAGAGGAAGGCTCTAAAAATTGTCAAAGACTCCAGCCACCCTAGTCATAGACTGTTCTCTCTGCTACCACATGGTAATCGGTATCAGAGCGCCAAGTCTATGACCAAAAGGCTTCTCAACAGCTTTTACCCCGAAGCCATAAGACTCCTGAACAGGTAATCAAATGGCTACCCAGACTATTTGCATTGTGTCCCGCCACTCCCCCCCAACCCCCTCTTTTACGCTGCTGCTACTCTCTGTTTATCATCTATGCATAGTCACTTTAACTATACCTACATGTACATATTACCTCAATTAGCCCGACTAACCGGTGCCCCAGCACATTGACTCTGTACTGGTACCACCTGTATATAGCCTCGCTACTGTTATTTTCACTTTCATTTTAGTTTTTTTAGTTTTTTTTTTTTATTTACCTATCTTTTCTTTACCTAATTTTATTTTTTTACTTAAAAATTGCACTGTTGGTTCGGGCTTGTAAGTAAGCATTTCACTGTAAGTTCTACACCTGTTGTATTCGGCACACGTGACAAATAAACTTTTCATTTGATTTTACCGTAAATTGGACACATCAGTTAGATTAACAAGAAATTACGCTTTCTGCCCATATAATACATGTCTATATCCTGGAAAGTTGGCTGTTACTTATTTAATTTCATAAATATGGATTACTCCTGTGAAGAAACAGTGTAGAATTGCAGGAAATTGTAGAGGTGAATGCACCAATTTGTAAGTCGCTCTGGATAAGAGCGTCTGCTAAATGACTTAAATGTAAATGTAAATGTAGATTTCTTTTTTTGCATCATTAAAAAAAAATCGATAATTGTACCCCAATTTTCATATAAAGTCAATTGCCGATGTATATCTTTGTGTTTGTATTATATGATGCTAAATCTCAATCTCTTCTCAATTGTGATTTTTCTTCCCCGTACTGCACATCAATTCTACAAAGAAATCTCAGCCGTGCACATTCTCACCACTTGGCTTCCCTATGGGCTCTATGTTGCCATGGAAACCATGTCCTGTAGCTAGCACATTCTTTCTGGCTGAGAACGGTGGAGACAGATCAAATACCTGAAGAGAAAGTGGAGGACAGATGGATTAGGAGCTAGGCCTGTCCGGATGCTCTAGGTAAGACAAATAATGACAAAGAATCACCACGGTGTATATGGTGTACAGGCTTCCTCTTGGTCTACACAAGTTAGAGTAGGAGGTGGATTTATTTAAGGGAGGGGAATTAAACAGGGAGCTATGGGGTTACATGGGCTCTTCACTAAAAGATTAAACATTAACAAAACTCTTTCCCTGTGTCTCCCTGATGCCTTGTGGGCAAATAGGTGAGGGTGTACAACATTCTTAAACAAGGGGCTTTACATTTGGAAATAAAATGTTATGCTGTGGTCACTAATCTCTGTTGTTTGAGACAGTCTTCTAATTAATCTTGCACCCCTTCTGAAAAAACCTACACTCGATCCCTCCGATGTCAACAACTACAGACCAGTATCCCTTCTTTCTTTTCTCTCCAAAACTTATGAACGTGCCGTCCTTGGCCAGCTCTCCTGCTATCTCTCTCAGAATGACCTTCTTGATCCAAATCAGTCAGGTTTCAAGACTAGTCACTCAACTGAGACTGCTCTTCTCTGTATCACGGAGGCGCTCCGCACTGCTAAAGCTAACTCTCTCTCCTCTGCTCTCATCCTTCTAGACCTATCGGCTGCCTTCGATACTGTGAACCATCAGATCCTCCTCTCCACCCTCTCCGAGTTGGGCATCTCCGGCGCGGCCCACGCTTGGATTGCGTCCTACCTGACAGGTCGCTCCTACCAGGTGGCGTGGCGAGAATCTGTCTCCTCACCACGCGCTCTCACCACTGGTGTCCCCCAGGGCTCTGTTCTAGGCCCTCTCCTATTCTCGCTATACACCAAGTCACTTGGCTCTGTCATAACCTCACATGGTCTCTCCTATCATTGCTATGCAGACGACACACAATTAATCTTCTCCTTTCCCCCTTCTGATGACCAGGTGGCGAATCGCATCTCTGCATGTCTGGCAGACATATCAGTGTGGATGACGGATCACCACCTCAAGCTGAACCTCGGCAAGACGGAGCTGCTCTTCCTCCCGGGGAAGGACTGCCCGTTCCATGATCTCGCCATCACGGTTGACAACTCCATTGTGTCCTCCTCCCAGAGCGCTAAGAACCTTGGCGTGATCCTGGACAACACCCTGTCGTTCTCAACTAACATCAAGGCGGTGGCCCGTTCCTGTAGGTTCATGCTCTACAACATCCGCAGAGTACGACCCTGCCTCACACAGGAAGCGGCGCAGGTCCTAATCCAGGCACTTGTCATCTCCCGTCTGGATTACTGCAACTCGCTGTTGGCTGGGCTCCCTGCCTGTGCCATCAAACCCCTACAACTCATCCAGAACGCCGCAGCCCGTCTGGTGTTCAACCTTCCCAAGTTCTCTCATGTCACCCCGCTCCTCCGCTCTCTCCACTGGCTTCCAGTTGAAGCTCGCATCCGCTACAAGACCATGGTGCTTGCCTACGGAGCTGTGAGGGGAACGGCACCTCAGTACCTTCAGGCTCTGATCAGGCCCTACACCCAAACAAGGGCACTGCGTTCATCCACCTCTGGCCTGCTCGCCTCCCTACCACTGAGGAAGTACAGTTCCCGCTCAGCCCAGTCAAAACTGTTCGCTGCTCTGGCACCCCAATGGTGGAACAAACTCCCTCACGACGCCAGGACAGCGGAGTCAATCACCACCTTCCGGAGACACCTGAAACCCCACCTCTTCAAGGAATACCTAGGATAGGATAAAGCAATCCTTCTGCCCCCCCCCCCCCTTAAAAGATTTAGATGCACTATTGTAAAGTGGCTGTTCCACTGGATGTCATTAGGTGAATGCACCAATTTGTAAGTCGCTCTGGATAAGAGCGTCTGCTAAATGACTTAAATGTAAATGTAAATGTAAATGTAATCTAATTTTCTGTCTGGCATAACAATTCCTTTTGGCAAGCGTCCCACTCTTACTAGTCTGTTATTGATTAGGCATGATTCATCCCATTTACATGCAACATTTATGATCTTTTAGGCTCAATGTACACGTCATATTAAATATTTATAATCGGAATGGAAAATTATATTTAGTTTATTCTGCTTCGTCTCCTCTTTCACAAGGAACGAAAACATAATTTTGCTGATCAGCAACAGCAGCAACAAGGTCTTTAGACATTGAGCAGAGGCTATTGAGTGCTATGTTTATGATCATTACCCAGAGAAGTGACACTTGGGCTGGAGGAGTGGAACTTCATTGCAGACACAGTACACTACCAAGGAGTGCATACAGCTATCTAATGGCCTGCATGAACATCATGCAAAGAAAACAAGTCATGTGGAAAACATGGGAATGTCATGAAAAAAAAAATGAATAATCGGAGGGCGATTCTGGGAAGGAAGGAATCAATGATAGGATAGAACATCCACTCATATTTGCCAAGCTAATAAGAACTATGTTGGTTTAGCTCCATGTCATTAACCAGCAGAGTTGGAGCAGCGGTGTTATATTAAACACTGGAGTGTCAACCGGAAGCTCTCACGCTAATACCCAAATCCGCCTGCCTGTTTGTGATGTCTGTTTGTGTATGCAGAGTATTTCTGTCATTTTCTACAGGGATGGGTTGTGTATGTGTCCGCCCCCAGAGCCTGATACTATAACTCAGCCAGCCTATGACAGGATGTGGGGCTGCCTTACAGCAAGAAGCCATGCCCATGCAGCCTGAGGAACATCAGACAGATTAGAGGCTACCAGGCTGCACAGTCCTCAAACGCATTGCACGTCATCTCTTTGACCTAAAACACAGAGCTCCACCATACCAAGCTCCAATGATAGCTTGTCCGGAAGAGAAGACAAATAACATCAGAAAGTTTTTCAAAATGATAGAATTGGTAACTCTTAGTATACAGTGCATTCGGAAAGTATTCAGATGCCTTGACCTTTTCAAAATCGAATTTAATGTGTCACATACACATGTTTAGCAGATGTTATTGCGGATTCAGTGAAATGCTTGTGTTTCTAGCTCCAACAGCACAGAAATATCTAACAATTCACAACAATACACACAAGACACATAAACTAAAAGTAAAAGAATGGAAAGAAGGAATATATAAATATTAGGATGAGCAATGTCGGAGTGGCATAGATTAAAATACAGTGGAATAGAATACAGTATATTCATATGAGATGAATAAACAAAAATATGTAAACATTATTAGAGTGACTAGTGTTCCATTATTAAAGTGGCCAGTGATTCAAGTCTATGTATATGGGGCAGCAGCCTCTAAGGTGCAGGGTTACGTAACCAGGTGGAAGCCGCTGAGTGATGGCTATTTAACAGTCTGATGGCCTTGAGACAGAAGCCATTTTTCAGTCTCTCGGTCACAGCTTTGAGGCACCTGTACTGACCTCGCCTTCTGGATGATAACAGGATGAACAATCAGTGGCTTGGGTGGTTGTTGTCCTTGATGATCTTGTTGGCCTTCCTGTGACATCGGGTGCTATAGGTGTCCTGGAGGGCAGCTAGTTTGCCCCCGGTGATGCGTTGGGCAGATCGCACCACCCTCTGGAGAGCCCTAGGGTTGCGGGCGGTGCAGTTGCCGTACCAGGCGCTAATACAGCCCGACAGGATACTCTCAATTGTGTATCTGTGAAAATGTGTCAGGGTTTTAGGTGCCAAGCCAAATTTCTTCAGCCTCCTGAGGATGAAGAGGCACTGTTGCGCCTTCTTCACCACACTGTCTGTGTGGGTGGATCATTTCAGATCGTCAGTGATGTGTACGCCAAGGAACTTGAAGCTTTCCACCTTCTCCACTGTGGTCCCGTCGATGTGGAAAGGGGCGTGCTCCCTCTGCTGTGTCCTGAAGTCCACGATCAGCTCCTTTGTTTTGCCGACTGAGTGAGAGGTCATTTTCCTGGAACCACACTCCCAGGGCCCTCACCGCCTCTCTGCCGTTGATACCATCGATCACCACATTCTTTTGGAGAGATTGGAAACCCAAATTGGTCTACACGGACAAGTTCTGGCCTGGTTTAGATCTTATCTGTCGGAAAGATATCAGTTTGTCTCTGTGAATGGTTTGTCCTCTGACAAATCAACTGTACATTTCGGTGTTCCTCAAGGTTCCGTTTTAGGACCACTATTGTTTTCACTATATATTTTACCTCTTGGGGATGTCATTCGAAAACATAATGTTAACTTTCACTGCTATGCGGATGACACACAGCTGTACATTTCAATGAAACATGGTGAAGCCCCAAAATTGCCCTCGCTAGAAGCCTGTGTTTCAGACATAAGGAAGTGGATGGCTGCAAACGTTCTACTTTTAAACTCGGACAAAACAGAGATGCTTGTTCTAGGTCCCAAGAAACAAAAAGATATTCTATTGAATCTGACAATTAATCTTGATGGTTGTACAGTCGTCTCAAATATAACCGTGAAGGACCTCGGCATTACTCTGGACCCTGATCTCTCTTTTGACGAACATATCAAGACTGTTTCAAGGACAGTTTTTTTCCATCTACGTAACATTGCAAAAATCAGAAACTTTCTGTTAAAAAATGATGCAGAAAAATGAATCCATGCTTTTGTTACTTCTAGGTTAGACTATTGCAATGCTCTACTTTCCGTCTACCCAGATAAAGCACAAAATAAACTTCAGTTAGTGCTAAATACGGCTGCTAGAATCCTGACTAGAACCAAAAAATTTGATCATATTACTCAAGTGCTAGCCTCCGTACACTGGCTTCCTGTTAAGGCAAGGGCTGATTTCAAGGTTTTACTGCTAACCTACAAAGCATTACATGGGCTTGCTCCAACCTATCTTTCCGATTTGTTCCTGCCGTACATACCTACACGTACGCTACGGTTACAAGACGCAGGCCTCCTAATTGTCCCTAGAATTTCTAAGAAAACAGCTGGAGGCAGGGCTTTCTCCTATAGAGCTCCATTTTTATGGAATGGTCTGCCTACCCATGTGAGAGACGCAGATTCAGTCTCAACTTTTAAGTCTTTACTGAAGACTCATCTCTTCAGTGGGTCATATGATTGAGTGTAGTCTGGCCCAGGAGTGTGAAGGTGAACGGAAAGGCTCTGGAGCAACGAACTGCCCTTGCTGTCTCTGCCTGGCCGGTTCCCCTCTCTCCACTGGGATTCTCTGCCTCTAACCCTATTACAGGGGCTGAGTCACTGGCTTACTGGTGCTCTTCCATGCCGTCCCTAGGAGGGGTGTGTCACTTGAGTGGGTTGAGTCACTGACGTGGTCTTCCTGTCTGGGTTGTCGCCCCCCCCCCTTGGGTTGTGCCGTGGCGGAGATCTTTGTGGGCTATATTCGGCCTTGTCTCAGGATGGTAAGTTGGTGGTTGAAGATATCCCTCTAGTGGTGTGGGGGCTGTGCTTTGGCAAAGTGGGTGGGTTATATCCTTCCTATTTGGCCCTGTCCGGGGGTATCATTGGATGGGGCCACAGTGTCTCCTGACCCCTCCTGTCTCAGCCTCCAGTATTTATACTGCAGTAGTTTATGTGTCGGGGAGCTAGGGTCAGTCTGTTATATCTGGAGTACTTCTCCTGTCTTATCCGGTGTCCTGTGTGAATTTAAATATGCCCTCTCTAATTCTCTCTTTCTTTCTCTCTCTCGGAGGACCTGAGCCCTAGGACCATGCCTCAGGACTACCTGGCATGATGACTCCTTGCTGTCCCCAGTCCACCTGGCCTTGCTGCTGCTCCAGTTTCAACTGTTCTGCCTGCGGCTATGGAACCCTGACCTGTTCACCGGACGTGCTACCTGTCCCAGACCTGCTGTTGTCAACTCTCTAGAGACAGCAGGAACGGTAGAGATACTCTTAATGATCGGCTATGAAAAGCCAACTGACATTTACTCCTGAGGTGCTGACTTGCTGCACCCTTGACAACTACTGTGATTATTATTATTTGACCATGCTGGTCATTTATGAACATTTGAACATCTTGGCCATGTTCTGTTATATTCTCCACCCGGCACAGCCAGAAGAAGACTGGCCACCCCTCATAGCCTGGTTCCTTTCTAGGTTTCTTCCTAGGTTTTGGCATTTCTAGGGAGTTTTTCCTAGCCACCGTGCTTCTACATCTGCATTGCTTGCTGTTTGGGGTTTTAGGCTAGGTTTCTGTACAGCACTTTGAGATATCAGCTGATGTAAGAAGGGCTATATAAATAAATGTGATTTGTAGACTGTCTCGTCATTGTTGGTAATCAGGCCTACTACTGTTGTGTCGTTTGCAAACTTGATGATTGAGTTTGAGGCGTGCATGGCCACGCAGTCATGGGTGAACAGGACGTACAGGAGGAGGCTGAGCACGCACCCTTGTGGGGCCCCTGTGTTGAGGATCAGCGAAGTGGAGGTGTTGTTTCCTACCTTCACCACCTGGGGGGCGGCCCATCAGGAAGTCCAAGACCCAGTTACACAGGGCCAGGTTTAGACCCAGGGCCCCGAGCTTAATGATGAGCTTGGAGGGTACTATGGTGTTGAATGCTGAGCTATAGTCAATGAACAGCATTCTTACATAGGTATTCGTCTTGTCCAGATCGGATAGGGTAGTGTGCAGTGCGATGGCGATTGCATCGTCTGTGGATCTATTGGGGCTGTAAGCAAATTGAAGTGGGTCTAAGGTGTCAGGTAAGGTAGAGGTTATATGATCCTTAACTAGCCTCTCAAAGCACTTCATGATGACATGAGTGAGTGCTACGGGGTGATAGTAATTTAGTTCAGTTACCTTTGCTTTCATGGGTAGAGGAACAATAGAGGAGATCTTGAAGCAAGTCGGGACATCAGACTGGGATAGGGAGAGATTGAATATGTCCGTAAACACTCCAGCCAGCTGTTCTGCGCATGCTCTGAGGACACGGCTAGGGATGCCGTCTGGGCCGGCAGCCTTGTGAGGGTTAACACGCTTAAACCCGCTTCTTACTCACGTCGGCCATGGAGAAGGATAGCCCACAGTCCTTGGTAGCGGGCCGTGTCGGTGGCACTGTGTTATCCTCAAAGCGGGTGAAGAAGGTGTTAAGCTTGTTCGGAAGCAAGACGTTGGTGTCCGCGACGTTGCTGGTTTTCCCTTTGTAGTCCATGATTGTCTGTAGAACATGCCACATAAGTCTCGTGTCTGAGCCGTTGAATTGAGACTCCACTTTGCATCTATACTGACATTTTGCCTGTTTGATTGCCTTACGGAGGGAATAACTACACTGTTTGTATTCGGCCATATTCCCAGTCACCTTGCCATGGTTAAATGCAGTGGTTCGCACTTTCAGTTTTGCACGAATGCTGCTATCTATCCATGGTTTCTGGTTAGGGTAGGATTTAATTGTCACAGTGGGTACAACATCTCCTATACACTTCCTGATAAACTCGTATCACTGTATTTGTCAATGTCATTCTCAGAGGCTACCCGGAACATATCCCAGTCCGCGTGATCAAAACAATCTTGAAGCGTGGATTCCAATTGGTCAGACCAGCGTTGAATAGTCCTTAGCACAGGTACTTCCTGTTTGACATTTACATAAATATTCAGACTCTTTAATCAGTACTTTGTTGAAGCACCTTTGGCAAGGATTACAGCCTTGAGTCTTCTTGGGTAGGACAAGCTACAAGCTGCTACAAGCTTGGCACACCTGTATTTGGGGAGTTTCCCCCCTTCTTCTCTGCAGATCCTCTTAAGCTCTGTCAGGTTGGATGGGGAACGTCGCTGCACAGCTATTTTCAGGTCTCTCCAGAGATGTTCGATTGGGTTCAAGTCCGGGCTCTGGCTGGGCCACTCAAGAACATTCGGAGACTTGTTCCGAAGTCACTCCTGCGTTGTCTAGGCTGTGTGCTTAGGGTCGTTCTCCTGTTGGAAGGTGAACCTTCGACCCAGTCTGAGGTCCTGAATGCTCTGGAGCAGGTTTTCATAAAGGCTCTCTCTGTACTTTGCTCCGTTCATCTTTCCCTCGATCCTGACTAGTCTCCCTGTCCCTGCCGCTGAAAAACATCCCCACAGCATGATGCTGCCTCCACCATGCTTCACCGTAGGGATGGTGCCAGGTTTCCTCCAGACGTGACGCTTGGCATTCAGGCAAAAGAGTTTCATCCGACCAGAGAATCTTGTTTCTCATGGTCTGAGTCCTTTCTGTGCATTTTGCAAACTCCAAGCAGGCTGTCATGTGCCTTTTACTGAGGAATGGCCTCCGTCTGGCTCCTCTACTGTAAAGGCCTGATTGGTGGAGTACGTGCTGCAGAAATAGTTGTCCTTCTGGAAGGTTCTTCATCTCCACAGAGGAACTCTGGAGCTCTGTCAGAGTGACCATTGAGTTTTTGATCACCTCCCGGACCAAGGCCCGTCTCCCCTGATTGCTCAGTTTGGCAGGGCGGCCAGCTCTAGAAAGAGTCTTGGGGGTTCCAAACCTATTCAATTTAAGAATGATGGAGGCCACTGTGTTCTTTGGGACCTTCAATGCTGCAGAAATGTTTTGGTACTCTTCCCCAGATCTGTGCCTCGACACAATCCTGTCTCGGAGCTCTATGGACAATTCTGTTGACCTCATGGCTTGGTTTATGCTCTGACATGCAATGTAAAAAGTAGGGACTTACATAGAAAGGTGTGTGCCTTTTAAAATTATGTCCAGTCAATTGAATTTACCACAGGTGGACTCAAATCAAGTTGTAGAAACATCTCAAATATGAAACAGGATGCACCTGAGCTCAATTTAGAGTCTCATAGCAAATGGTCTGAATACTTACTGTATGTAAATATGGTATTTCTGTATTAATTGTTTTTATACATTTGCAAACATTTCTAAAAAACTGTTTTTGCTTTGTTATTATGGGGTATTGTGTGTAGATTGTTGAGTTAACATTTTTATTTAATGCATTTTGGAATAAAGCTTTACCTTAACAAACATTTTGAAAAAGTCAAGGGGTCTGAAAACTTTCCCAATGCATTGTGCATGGTACTGGAAATGGTGTTCTCCTTTTAGAAGCAGCGTGGTAACGGGCACAGGCTGTCCTCAGAGCATGCCACACTGGCATAATTAAACCAGGCTTGAGTGGCAGAGCTCTGATAGGGAAAGGGTCTCACTGGTACATCACAGGCTGTGCCAGCTTCAGTACTACCAGGTGGGCAGGTCTGGCACGCAGCCATGAGAGATGTCAAGACAATGAGAGGAAGGTGAGATAGTCCTTAATTCGAGGTGACAATAACACCTTCAAGTGAAGAAAATTTAAAGCTGCAATATGTAACCCTTTTGGTGACCCGACCAAATTCACATAGAAATGTGAGTTATAGATCTGTCATGCTCATTGAAAGCAAGTCTAAGAAGTGGTAGATCTGTTGTAAGTGTGCTACAGCTATGCATCCCATGCTTAAGTTTTGTTTTGCATCTTTTACTTTTGGTTTTGTCCACCAGCTTCAAACAGCTGATCATACAAAAAGATATATTTATATACACTACCAGTCAAGTTTGGACATACCTACATATTCCAAGGGTTTTCTTTATTTTTACTATTTTCTACATTGCAGAATAATAGTGAAGACATCAAAGCGTTGAAATAATACATATGTAATCATGTAGTAACCAAACAAGTGTTAAGGGATCGGTGGCCCGTCCATGGGACAGTTGAGCTAACATAGGCTAATGTGATTAGCATGAGGTTGTAAGTAACAAGACCATTTCCCAGGACATAGACATGTCTGATATTGCACTGTCCAATTTACAGTAGCTATTACAGTGAAAGAATACCATGCTATTGTTGGAGGAGAGTGCACAATTTTGAACATAAGTTATTAATAAACAAATTAGGCACATTTGGGCAGTCTTGATACAAGATTTTGAACAGAAATGCAATTGTTCATTGGATCAGTCTAAAACTTTTCAAATACACTGCTGCCATTTAGGTGCCAAAATCTAAATTTCACCTGGGCTGAAATAATACATTATGGCCTTTCTCTTGCATTTCAAAGAAGATGGTACAAAAAAAAATACAAAAGAACGGTTGGTCTTTTACCAGATCTATTGTGTTATATTCTCCTACAATCCTTTCACATTTCCACAAAATTCAAAGTGTTTCCTTTCAAATGGTACCAAGAATATGCATTTCCTTGCTTCAGGGCCTGAGCTACAGGCAGTTAGATTTGGCTGTCATTTTAGGCAAAATTAAAAAAAAAAAGGGGGGCGGATCCTTAAGAGTTTTTAAGCCAATCATTTGTGTTGTGACAAGATAAGGGTGGGTATACAGAAGATAGAAGATACCCTATTTGGTAAAAGACAAAGTACATATTATTGCAAGAGCAGCTCAAATAAGCAAAGAGAAATGACAGTCCATCATTACTTTTAGACATGAAGGTCAGTCAATACGTAACATTTCAGTCAATACGGAACAAGTGCAGTTGTAAAAACCATCAAGCGCTATGATGAAACTGGCTCTCATGAGGACCGCTTATCCTCCTGCAGAGGATAAGTTCATTAGAGTTAACTGCACCTCAGATTGCAGCCCAAATAAATGCTTCACCAAGTTCAAGTAACAGAAACATCTCAACATCAACTGTTCAGAGGAGACTGAGTGAATCAGGCCTTCATGGTCAAATTGCTGCAAAGAAACCACTACTAAAGGACACCAATAAGAAGAAGAGACTTGCTTGGGCCAAGAAACACGAGCAACGGACATTAGACCGGTGGAAATCTGTCCTTTGGTCCAAATTTGACCGCTGTGTCTTTATGAGATGCAGAGTAGGTGAACGGATGATCTCTTCATGTGTGGTTCCTACCATGAAGATTGGAGGAGGAGGTGTGATGGTGTGGGGGTGCTTTGCTGGTGACACTGTCAGTGATTTATTTAGAATTCAAGGCACACTTAACCAGCATGGCTACCACAGCATTCTGCAGCGATACGCCATTCCATCTGTTTTATGCTTAGTGGGACTATCATTTGTTTTTCAACAGTACAATGACCAACAACACACCTCCAGGCGTATTTGACCAAGAAGGAGAGTGATGGAGTGCTGCATCAGATGACGTGGCCTCCATAATAACCCAACCTCAGCCCAATTGAGATGGTTTGGGATGAGTTGTAGCGCAGAGTGAAGGAAAAGCAGCCAACAAGTGCTCAGCATATGTGGGAACTCCTTCAAGAGTGAAAATCATTCCTCTTTAAGCTGGTTGAGAGAATGCCAAGAGTGTGCATAGCTGTCATCAAAGCAAATGGTTGCTGCTTTGAAGAATCTAAAATATATTTTGATTTGTTTAACACTTTTTTGGTTACTACATGATTCCATATATGTTATTTCATAGTTTTGATGTCTTCAATATTATTTTACAATGTATAAAATAGCAAAAATAACGAAAAACACTTGAATGAGACTCATGTCTAAACTTTTGACTGGTAGTGTGTATATTTTTAAAAACTTTTATCCCTTTTTCTCTCCAATTTCATGATATCCAATTGGTAGTTACAGTCTTGTCCCATCGCTGTAACTTCCGTACGGACTCGGGAGAGGTGAAGCTCGAGAGCCATGCGTCCTCCGAAACACGACCCTGCTTCTTGACACAATGCTCGCTTAACCCGGAAGCCAGTTGCACCAATGTGTCAGAGGAAACACCGTACAACTGGCGACCGTGACAGTGTGCATGCTCCCTGCTCGCCACAGGAGTTACTAGAGCGCGATGGGACAAGGACAACCCTCCCCTAACCCGGACGACACTGGGCCAATTGTGCACCGCCTCATAGGTCTCCCGGTTGGTTGCGGACGGCTGCGACACAGCCCGGGATTGGACCCGGGTCTGTAGGGACGCCTCAAGCACTGTTAAGCAGTGCGTTAGACCGCTGAGCCACTTGGGAGGCCAAAAATACAATATTTTTGCTTATGGAAAATATATTTCACAGCAGTTTATATAGGACAAGGATTCTCTACACTACACTTGCCTGTTTTGTCACAAACTGAAATTAGGCGAACTATTCGAATTTTAGCAACCAGGAAAAGGCGGAGTGATTTCTGCATTGTGCATATTTACGTATATGAAGAGAATGCTTCCTCAATTCTATTATTCATTTCAATATAATTTGTTTTATTTCCTACATGTCAATTCTCAATAGGTAAAATATTACATCCAGTATTTACCATTGTTTTCCTGACTTTGGGACAACGACTGCCATTGTTAGGGCGGAGACAAGACCATCTCGTCGTTATATACAATATCTCTCTTTCAGCATCACTGAGGAGGTGGGTGGGGCGGGGGCACAGATACACACAGTCAGTCTGTTCCCATAGTGGGCGTCTCTGAGCCTGGATACCCTCCTTTTCAGTGCTATTCTGTTCAGGTCTCAAGGTCTCATTACTTCAAAGCACAGAGAGTTATTGACCTGTAAATGAACAGACAAGAAACAGATTACTGTCATGATGACCCATTTTGTCTTGTGTGAATATCAAACGAACTACACGCTAAATGTATTCACCACAGCAGACCAATCCAGATGCCAGTCCAGAGCATTGCTTTAAGAATTTCCAATGGATTATTTCCCCCTTGTTTTGTTGTTCTACAGCATAAAGTACAGTATGGCAGCTGTCAGCTTCCTTAATCTTAAGCACAAAAATAACCTCCAACACCACAGCAAGTGGAAGACTGTGCTAAGAGTGCAATATATATCTCCTAAAATTCACATGAAGAGTGAAGACAAAGATGAATAAAATAGTGTCCCTGTTCTCTGTGTTACAGTGAGAGTGGCATGCCTGCCTCCAGTGTGGGTGGTGGTAGAGAAGAGGTATAAAAGCAGCAGCAGTGAACACATCCCCTCGCTCTATGAGGGCTCCAGTTACTCTCTGCTGCTCTCGCTCTCTGCTGCTGTGTAGCTATGTTCCATCTGCTGCTGTTGCTATGGAGACCAGTCCCACTGATCTAAATAGGAGACAGTTGGGTAAGATTTGCTAGGGCTGTTCCTATTAGCATGATTCAACGGCATGCAGCATCATGGACCCCGCCAACAGCCTTTCTTTCTGCCTGGCCACATTACATAATTCATGCTCATTCTTTTTTCTCTCGTTGGGTGGAAATTGTAAACGGGAAGTCACATCATTCCTAGTGTTCTCATCACTGTTCAGTGACCTTAGGTTGTTGTATGGAGGAGCTGCATGGGGCAGAAGTGATGATTCACCATGACAATTTAGAGGGAATAAGAACATCTTGTGAAATATTGATCTCATGGTTGTGTACCACAGAGACATCTTTAATGGGTTTTTCACATTGATTTTATGACTTAAGACCTCAAACCACGACCCAAATCACATACTGGTATACATGTAGTCCGGTATTCTGTTTGTGTATATTGTAGAATGCTTTATGCATTGAGTATACATTTTTGCCTTCGTATCAAATGTATCAACCACCACACTCTCTGAGGTTTCACATGAGAGATAGAGGCTTTTTCCTAATGTCAGCTTTGTGGCATGAAATGGTTTTTTAAAGAAGAAGAAGAAGGAAATTAACCCTGACTGGCATTATTTAAATGTCATAATATTCACGGCTGGTTGACTATGCTGACCATCACAGCATGACCACTGAGCCAAATCCACACTTTTCCACGGCTATGTGGGAGTTCCTAAAGAAAACAAGAAAGCACTTTGAAAATTAATGAAAATGAAAATGTATCCAGATCAACAGCATAACGCTAGCCAAGGTCATGATAGGCTGTGACTATCACAATAGATATGTGCATATATTACTCTAACAACAGGATGTGTTTCTGAAGAATGCCGCTGGAATGTATAGCAGACGTTTTACAGGCTCCTATTTTGTGTGTTTTCTTTGCACTGATCGGGACTTTTTACATAATGTTTCCTATGACCGAAAGAGCTTCTGGACATCAGAACTATGACCAAAAAAAGCCTCTAGACATCAAAACAGTGATCACTAACCTTGATTTGGATGAAGATTTCTACTTCGGCAGCGCAGGACATACTGATCACCCCGGACCACACTTGGAAGAGAAAGAGACGGCAATATAGAGGTTGACGTGCGGGCACCATGATAAAATTGCGGTCAGTGAGGAAATAAACCGCCTCTACCCTCTGTTCTATTGACAAATGTACAATCACTGGAGAACAAACTAGATGAGTTCCGTTCGAGACTGTCCTATCAACGGGACCTGAAAAACTGCAATATCCTATGTTTCCCGGAAACTTGGCTGAACAAGGACATGGAGAATATACAACTAGCTGTTTTTTATATGCATCTGCAGGACAGAATGGCAGCATCGGGTAAGCTCAATGGGAATGATGTGCTACCCTGAGTTAGAATATCTCAAGATAGTTTTCATCTATATTTTTCATAGCTTTCTATTTAGCACCACAGACCGATGCTGGCACTAAGACCGCACTCAACGAGCTGTATAGGGCCATAAGCAAACAAGAAAATGCTCATCCAGAGGCGGCGCTCCTAGTGGCCGGTGATTTTAATGCAGAAAAACAAATCTGGCCTTAACTCTATCCTCCTGATTCCTGCTTACAAGCAAAAACTCAAACAGGAAGTACCAGTGACGAGCTCAATATGGAAGTGGTCCAATGACGCTAAGTTACAGGACTGTTTTGCTAACACAGACCGGAATATGTTTCAAGACTCCTCCAATGGCATTGAGGAGTTTACCACATCAGTCACCGGCTTCATTAATAAGTGCATCAATGACGTTGTCCCCACAGTGACCCTATGCACATATCCTAACCAGAAGCCATGGAATACAGGCAACACCTGCACTGAGTTAAAGGCTAGAGCTGCCGCTTTCAAGGAGCAGGACACTAACCCGGACGCTTATAAGAAATCCCCCTACACCCTCCGACGAACCATCAAACAGGCAAAGCGTCGATAAAAGACTAAGATAGAATCCTACCACACCCATCTGACGCTCGTCGGATGTGGCAGGGCTTGCAAACTATCACGGATTACAAAGGGAAACCCAGCCGCAAGATGCCCAGTGACGCAAGCCTACCAGATGAGCTAAATGCCTTCTATGCTCGCATCGAGTCAAGCATTTACATTGACATTTTAGTCATTTAGCAGACGCTCTTATCCAGAGCGACTTACAGTAGAGTGCATACATTTTACATACTGAGACAAGGATATCCCTACCGGCCAAACCCTCCCTAACCCGGCCAAACCCTCCCTATGCCAATTGTGCATCGCCCCACGGACCTCCCGGTTGCGGCCGGCTGCGACAGAGCCTGGGCGCGAACCCAGCCCAGCCTGGGCGCGAACCCAGAGACTCTGGGGGTCGCAGCTAGCACTGCGATGCAGTGCCCTAGACCACTGCGCCACCCGGGAGGCACCAACACGGAACCATGTGTGAGAGCACCAGCTGTTCCGGACGACTGTGTGATCATCCTCTCAGTAGCTGATGTGAGTAATAGCTTTAAACAGGTTAACATTCACAAGGCCGCAGAGCCAAACGGATTACCAGGAAGCTTACTCAGAGTATGCGCTGACCAGCTGGTAAGAGTCTTCACTGACATTTTCAAACTCTCCCTGACCCAGTCTTTAATACATACATATTTCAAGCAGACCACCATAGTCCTTCCGCCCAAGAACGCCAAAGTAACCTGTCTAAATGACTATCGCCCGGTAGCACTCTTATCTGTAGCAATGAACTGCTTTGAAAGGCTGGCCATGGCTCACATAAACACCATATCCCAGACACCCTGGACCCACTCCAATTTGCCTCAACAGATCCACAGGTGACGCAATCTCTTTTGCAATCCACACTGCCCTTTCCACTTGGACAAAGAAACACCTATGTGAGAATGCTGTTCATTGACTACAGCTCAGTGTTCAACACCGTAGTGCCCTCCAAGCTCATCACTAAGCTAAGGACCTAGGGACTAAACAACGGTGGTAGGCCTTATCACCGACAACAATGAGGCAGCCTATGGGGAGCAGATCAGAGACAACATTCTCTCCCTCAACGCCAACAAGAAAAAGGAGGTGATTGTGGACTACAGGAAATGGAGGGCTCAACACACCCCTATTAACGTTGACGGGGCTGAAGTGGAGCATGTTCCTCAGTGTCCCCATCACTAAGAATCTATCATGGTCCAAACACACCAACACAGTTGTGAAGAGGGAATGACAATGCCCCTTCCCCCTCGGGATCCTGAAAAGGTTTGGCATGGACCCTAATATCCTCAAAAAGTTATACAGCTGAACCATTGACAGCATCTTGATTGGCTGCACCACTGCTTGGTATGGCAACTGCTTGGCATCCGACCACAAGGCGCTACAGAGGGGGAAGGGGCATTGGGGCCGAGCTCCCTGCCATTAGTACATCACTGGGGCCGAGCTCCTTGCCATCGAGGACCTCTATACCAGGAATTGTCAGAGGAAGGCCCTAAAAATTGTCAAAGACTCCAGCCACCCAAGCCATAGACTGTTTTCTCTGCTACCGCACGGCAATCTGTACTAATGCACCAAGTCTGGAACCAACAGGATCCCGAACAGCTTATACAAGGCAATAGTTAGTTAGTTAAATAGTTAACAAAATAGCTACCCAGACTATCTGCATTGACCCTTTGTGCAATAACTTTTCATACTCTGCTGCTACTGCTTAATAATCAGATTATTCAGATTATTATTATGTAAGATTATTATTAATATTATTTTTATGTGTTTTACTTTTTTATTATTTCTATATTTTCTTTCTCTCTGCATTGTTGGGATGGGCCCGTAAGAAAGTATTTCACTGTTAGTCCACACCTGTTGTTCACGAAGCATGTGACAAATACAATTGTATTAGATTTAGGTAGTGACTGGGTTTCGGGTTGTAAAACATATAGAAAGAATTATATGACTTCTAGGAATGGACGATAATCGTCTCTCTTGGGGAAAGGTCGGCTTTGGGCCAGGAAGTCATCTCAGAGCCATTTCCCTTTCCAGGGATGGGATGTAGCGGTTAATCTCCTGATTACACTGATAGAACTGGTCAAGTGATCCTGAATCTGTAAGGCTTTTCAATCAGAACCACAGCTCTCCTTCAAATCAAATCCAGCCAGGGATGAAATTCCACTAGTAATTAAAACTGAACATGCCTGTATCCAGTTATGCTGGGTCTTGTCAGCTAGTAACATATGGGATCCAATCATTATGTCTCCTTGGTCTCTGTCTCTGTCAATCTCTCTCTCTCTCACACAGTAGAGTGGAGAAAGGCTCACAATGCAGATCAGGCCCGGTCTTGGCCGATATGCCGCCCTGGGCTAGACAAAAACAAATACCGCCCACCTCCTACCCCCCCAAAGTAGAATAGTAACCTAGACTATACAGTGTATGCCGCAATGCACTTTTATGAATGCCTATCATTGTGATTTGTAAAACAGGTAGTAGCATTGGCTTTATACTCCTGATACCTGACAAAGACTTAAGACAAATCATTTTGGCTATTCAAGCTCTCAATATCAGCTACCATAGGCGTCTTCTAAAGTAAATGTAAATACATTTGCCATAATTATATAATTACTCCTGTCTTTACTGAAATAAATAAAACCATTCAAAATACTTCACCAGAGAACACGACTAAGCTGCAGAGGACCATTATCTTCTTTATAAAAATGCTGTGGTTTGTTTCAAATCACAAGAGCAGACCTATGCCTATTTTGGTAGCCCGCAATTTGGGTAGGACACATGGCAATAGGCCTAGCTGATTATTGAATTGCATCTGTCAGTGAAAAGCATCTAAAATATGTGTGAAGATAATGTGTCTTGAGCAATATTCCCTCTAAGCTGCAGTTGCCTGAGAGTGCAGTGCAGCTCCCCAGGACCTCTGTGCAGAGCAGAAGAAATATCAGCCCATGAAGAGAAGCACGAGATTGAACTTCACTCAACTTTCTAGAGTTTTCCCTGTTAGTTAACACTATCATCATTTCCCTTTTTACTGTGGCAATTATGATCGAATCAATGCAATATTAGCAACTTTTAATGCAACATACCGAAACAAAACGAACTATGCAAGAGATTTTGTAGTAGGCAGAACGCATCAGAGTAGGATTCTATTGCTCACGACACAGCCCGTACTCTACAAAAGTGTGGCATAACCATCAGAGCTGCAGTAGGCCAAAATCCAAATAAACCATTGCCATATATGAATCTGTGCCATTTACTTTGAACTGGACTGTGTTTACAGCTGTGGTCATGAGTAGATGCACTTGTTTTGAGATCAAAGCAAGAGCTGTGTCACGGCCGTGAAAAGAAGAGGACCAAGGTGCATCGTGGTGAGCGTACATTTTCTTTTATTAATAAAAATGACGCCGAACAAAACAATAAACACTACAAAAACAAACCGTGAAGCTAAAGGCTATGTGCCCTAAACAAAGTCAACTTCCCACAAAGACAGGTGGAAAAAAGGGATACCTAAGTATGGTTCTCAATCAGAGACAACGATAGACAGCTGCCTCTGAGAACCACACCCGGCAAAACACAAAGAAATAGAAAACATAGAAATAAAGAAACTAGAATGCCCACCCTAGTCACACCCTGGCCTAACCAAAATAGAGAATAAAAGCCTCTCTATGGCCAGGGCGTGACAACCTGCATGTAGCCATGTAGCCATGATATGAACATTTTGTTCATATCCTTTTCTAGTTAGTGAGTTATTAGCACAGTTATAGATCATTTGTAGTCAGCAATAAAGGAGTGGTTGCTTCCTACAAGAGCACAGAACGTGTGCATTTCTAGACATCTTTGGAAAGCGAGTCAGGTAAATAGTTTTTTTGTCTTAAAGAACAGTTGTATAATTTAGAGAGTAGCATAATTTTTATGATTTTCTGTAATAATGGTATGGGAAACAGGTTAATGTCAAGCCCTGCATGTTTTTTCCAAAAGTCTCATGGAAAGGCTTACATTGAACAACACACAATGGCTGGTACTGTAGGCTGAATGACAGAACAGCTATTTCCATGTTAAAATGTTATGGAATGCATTTTCTCCTTTGCCTTTGATGGTAGGCCACTCTGGTAGGCCTACATTATGATCAAATAGCCACAGTAGCCTACTTGGCCACAGTTAAAACTGTAACTTAAAGTGGATACAGAATTCTCACAACATTCAAGTTTGTACTCAGGACACCTGAAATTTGCTCAGTGCCAGAAAAAATTAGAGAGAACATTGGTCTTAAGTATACATTTAAATGTTGAGACAAGAAGAAGGGGAGTGGTGGGTATCAAAGATATAGGTGCATCTCTCTCCAGAATGCACTCAACTTTCTTCTGACAATCCTTGATGAATTAATTGTTTCTTTGTGTGAATTGTTTGCACTTTGATTGTTTCTTTTTTTAACAATTCCCCATTACATACAGTACCAGGCAAAAGTTTGGACACACCTACTCATTCAAAGGTTTTTCTTTATTTTTACTATTTCTACATTGTAAAATAATAGTGACGACATCAAAACTATGAAATAACACATATGGAATCATGTAGTAACCAAAAAAGTGTATAACCAATCAAAAGTACGACCAATTGATTACAGCATTACCCCAAAAATGGAGGAGGCAGGTGGCAGCAGGAGAAGGTAGGGAACTGGTCTGTCTGCCCAAAAAGTGTTAAACAAATCAAAATATATTTTATTTTTGAGATTCTTCAAAGTAGCCTCCCTTTGCCTTGATGACAGCTTTGCACACTCTTGGCATTCTCTCAACCAGCTTCATGAGGTAGTCACCTGGAATGCATTTCAATGAACAGGTGTGCCTTGTTAACTTGTTAAGTTAATTTGTGGAATTTCTTTCCTTCTTAATGCGCTTGAGCCAATCAGTGGCTACTTTGAAGAATCTCAAATATAAAATATTTTTTGATTTGTTTAACACTTTTTGGGCAGACAGACCAGTTCCCTACCTTCTCCTGCTGCCACCTGCCTCCTCCATTTTTGGGGTAATGCTGTAATCAATTGGTCGTACTTTTGGATTGAGCAGACCTTACCGTACAATTCTGAAAACTTCATTAAGACGTAACTCTCCATTCCAATTTACAATATAATTATTTTTTTTAAATACCCTTTTCAAACATCTTTCCCATAAATACTGATATTTTATCAACCAGTACATTTGAGTTGAGCCATAATATTTGCTGTAATATATGTTCTATCTTTTCAGGGGGATAAAATTGAAATTGTAACCAGCTCTGCAATGCTTGTTTGAAAAAGAGAGATACTTTGAAAAAAGTATAATTTTCAATTAATAGAAAATGAGACATGGCAATCTGCACAAAGGCAAAAAGGCAATTTTGAAACAATGGATGAGATTTTGTTAGTAATCTACTTGAGAACCATTTAGGGTTCAAGTAAAACTTTTGAATAAGTGAAGCTTTTAGAGAGAGGTTTAGTGCTTTTATATTTAATAACCTCAACCCACCCAATTCATATTCATTATATAGATAGGCAAGCTTTATTTTGTCTGGTTTAGCATCCCAGATAAGGCAAAATATTTTTTGCTCATAGTATTTGAAAAACGAGTCATCAGGAGTAGGCAGCACCATAAGTAAGTGAGTAAACTGAGATATGACTAAGGAGCTAATCAGGACAATTTTTCCATAAATAGACAGGTATTTACCTCTCCATGGTTGCAGGATCTTGTCTATCTTTACAAGTTTTCTATTGAAATTCATTGTGGAGAGCTTATTTATATATTTTGTGATATGAATACCAAGTATGTCTACTTCACCATCAGCCCATTTTATAGGTAAACTGCAGGGTAATGTAAAAGTTGTATTTTTTAAAGATGCAATACGTAATATTGTACACTTATCATAATTAGGTTTTAGTTGATAGAGTACAGAAACGTTATCTAGATCTTTAATGAGACATTGTAGGGATCTATCTTGCAGACTTAATATAAAACTTGAGTCATCAGCATACATGGACACCTTTGTTTTTAAGCCTTGGATTTTTAATCCTTTAATGTTACTGGATCTGATTTTAATAGCTAGCATTTCGATGGCCATAACAAATAAACTCCTCTTGACAATTCAAAACTCTGAAAAGTAGCCGTTATTTACTGTTTTACACCTGGGGTTGCTATACGTTATTTTTACCCATTTTATAAGAGAGTCACCGAAATTAAAAAGATCCAGGCATTTATAAATAAAATCAGTCTTACTTTATCAAATGTCTTTTCAAAATTAGCTATAAATACCAGGCCTGGCTTCTTATATGTTTCATGATGTTCTCTTATTTCTTGTAGTTGTCGTATATTATCTCCAATGTATCGTCCATGAAAAGAAACCTGTCTGATCAGGATAAACAATACCTGGTAAAACCCTTTTAATTCTGAGTGCGATGCATTTCGCTAGTAATTTTGCATCACAACATTAAAGTGTAAGGGGCCACCAGTTTTTTAGATAGACTGGGTCTTTATATTTGCCATCTGGGTCTTGTTTTAATAATAGAGAAATCAGACCTTCCTGCTGAGTACCTGACAGACTCCACGCAACTTCATCTAAGGATGTAGAGTGAGTTTCCTGTGAACAGTATATGTTATATTCCTTTTGTTTTAGCCACATAGACTGATCTTTTTTATAATCTGCTAAACCATTACAATTATAACTGGCTATACTTATTTCACCCCTTACCATAACTAGATACTATTCTCAGTCTAAATTTACCATAATTAGTACTTGTAAAGTTACTGCCATCAGAGGTATTATGACGGTCAAAATTTGAGCTTTCAAATGTCTGATATTTAGAATTCAAGAAATAGTTTCTAACAATATTTGTTTTATTCCCTTGCCTGTTTGACTGTGAGCCACTGCCTCAGATGTTAGAAAATTGAGACAAGACATGTGTGTAGTAAATCTGAGTAGGTTGATGATTTTGGATGTGATTTAGTGAGAGTGGGTATGATGTCTGTATAAGAGTAAGACTATAATGTGTGCTGTCCAAATAAATAATAACTCTGCCAATTTGCATGGTTGAGTATCTATGTGTGTAACATGTAGTGCGTATAGCATTAATATTCATGATGTAATTGTAATCCATATCGTATCACCGTCATAGTTGCATCATAATTACCTTTAACATCATTGAAAAACACATCCCAGCATTTACCTAGCAATTGACATTTCACATGATCATGAAAGAGACTTTGCATTACTATACAGACAGCTTCCGCAGGAGCGGTAGAGATACTCTTAATGATCGGCTATGAAAAGCCAACTGACATTTACTCCTGATTATTATCTGACCATGCTGGTCATTTATGAACATTTGAACATCTTGGCCATGTTATGTTATAATCTCCACCCGGCACAGCCAGAAGAGGACTTGCCACCCCTCATAGCCTGGTTCCTCTCTTGGTTTCTTCCTAGGTTTTGGCCTTTCTAGGGAGTTTTTCCTAGCCGCCGTGCTTCTACACCTGCATTGCTTGCTGTTTGGGGTTTTAGGCTGGGTTTCTGTACAGCACTTCGAGATATTAGCTGATGTACGAAGGGCTATGTAAAATAAACTTGATTTGTTTTGATTCACTACCGTACAATATGTTTTTATTCAACAATGCCCCTATTCTGATATCTTCCCCTTGCTTGTTGTAAACATATATAAACATGTAGACAAATACATAAAAAAGATAGACAAACAAGAAACATATTAAATTATAAAACAGTTCTCGACAATAGAGACACAGGTGAGAGAGGGAGAGAAGAAGAGAAAAGAGAGAAAGCGAGAGTGAGAGAAACGAGCGGGATCAGGTGTGTATGCGTATGTATAAGTCTGTATGTGTAAGCGAGCATGTAATTGAGTATGTGTGTGTTCATATCCACTTCATAGTGTTAAGATATATTTACAATTCCCATACTTTCTGTAGAATTCAGTACAGCCATGGCGTTATGGAGCTGTCTCAGAATAGCTGTCCATCTATAAAGACTTTGTCCACAATGAGAAAGGCATGCTTACCCTTCTCCCTCTGTTGCCTCTGTACCGGATACAGTCTCTTACGACGTTGGTTTATCTCCCTTGGAAATTGGCCATTGAGACCGAATTTGGTCCCTTTAAGCTCCCTTCCCCTGCTTTTGATCAGCTCCTTTTGTTGGTAGTGTTCAAGTTTTGCGATGATTGGTCAAGGACCCTTGGTCTTGTCGCTCCGAGGTCCAAGTCTGTGTACTCGGTGGAAAGCCACCGTGTTTACAGTCTCTATAGGAAGTTTCAATGCTGATTGCATGAATTCTCTAATCGCGCCCTCTGGGTTATTGTATGTGTCCTCAGGAATCCCATAAAAAAAATGATTTTCACGCATGCTACGACTTTGTATGTCTAGTAGCGACTCCTTCATCACCCTGTTTTCCCTGAGTAGACAATCCATGTTGGAATCGTGGATTTTTACCTTGGCTGTTAGTGCCTTGTTCTCTCCTTGGAGCGTGAGAATTTCACTCTGGATCTCCAAACCTCCCCTCAATCCTGCTACCTCCTCACACAACTTTTCCAGTGTTGCATGGATTCCAGCCAGAGCACTAACCTCTACTTCAACGGTAAGTACCTGTACACTGTACCTGTACATAGCCAATCTGTAAATAGCACACCCGACTACCTCATCCCCATATTATTACTTATCCTCTTGCTCTTTTGCACCCCAGTATCTCTACTTGCACATCATCATCTGAACATTTATCACTCCAGTATTAATGCTAAGTTGTAATTATTTCCGCCTCTATGGCCTATTTATTGCCTACCTCCCTACTCTTCTACATTTGCACACACTGTACATAGATTATTTCTATTTTTCTTTGGTGTTATTGACTGTACGTTTGTTTATGTGTAACTCTGTGTTGTTGTTTTTGTCGCATTGCTTTACTTTATCTTGGCCAGGTCGCAGTTGTAAATCAGAACTTGTTCTCAACTGGCCTACCTGGTTAAATAAAGGTGAAATAAAAATAAAAGTAAATCGTCCGTGTCTGTATATTAATCTGTTTTTCTTTTTTTTGTTGGGTTAAAGTTATTTTGTGAGGAAGTTGGATCTTTCCATGATGGAGTATGTTGTTCCTCCATAGCGTAAAGCTGTTGGTACTCGTCGATTTCCCTCAGGATCTCCTTAGTATCCAGGTTGGCTCTTTAGAAGATAACAATGAGTCTTTCCCATGACGACGACAGGTGTCTGTAGTACAGCCAGCTAGCACTCGCGGAATCCACACAAAAACACGTTTGGTAATCCTATTTAATTAATAGCGGTTTCGTTTTAATCAAAACTAACAAACAAAGTGTTTTTCAGCATACAGTGTTCAGCTGCACCTCTGTTGGCCTCTATTCACAGGACAAATTAGCTAGCAACAACAAGCTAGTTATCAACTGCAAGCTATCTAGCTAAATTTCCATAAATGTTTAATGCTTTCAACCTGTCCCCAAATTAATATAATTGATTCAGAGTTTGTTTTAATATTTCAACCTGCGCGTCGTGATCTCGTTTGGTGTGGGGGGACAAAATCTATTTGCGCAAGATGGCGCACGATGGCGCACGATGGCGCACGTGTGCAGCCAGTTTGGGTACGGTGTTAACTTCTCAAAACTTGAAACTCATGCGTCGCGCTGCCAATGTCAGCTATAGGCCTAACCAAGTGTATCAGGCATCGCATTATCTTGGAAAATGCTGTTTGTTCGCCGTGATCAGCTCAGAAATTGACAAATAGGCCCACAAACTTGATATCGCTAATTATCAAGACAATTTAGCCCAATGAGTGAAACTCCAGGACAGCAGCCATGAGTAGCCTAGCCTAATTTTATTCCATAGGCAATTATCAATTTTACGTTTACCTGTCCTGTTTATAGGATATGGTGTGTTTGTTAACATTCTCATTCTTATTCACATTGAAGCAAAAAAAAATATGATATCACAGTGTGCATATGACATGATAAAGACCTATTTTACTGGTTGAAATCTGTTTGGGATGTCTTATAACATGATCACAAGTCATGAAAAATTAAACTTATTTTGGTTGACATCTGTTTTTTTGGTAAAAAACATGATTGAACTAGTGCCCAGGTATCTAAATGCTACTCAATTAATAGAGACCAATCTATATAAAACATATATTTTTTTCATTCGACCTTTATTTAACTATGCAAGTCAGTTAAGAAGAAATTCTTAATTACAATGACGGCCTTACAATGACGGCCACATATAAGCATGCGCATAGTATTTGTGGGCCATACACCCATTGGATATGAGACACTAGAACCATTACAATTGGAGTAATGTTATTTTTCAGACGGATTTTCATGATTTCTTTTTATCACAGTTGGCAAACAACCGCTGGTGGAGGGCACCAAAGCGGGTTACCCAGACAACACGCTGGGCTCAGACCTATCCCGTTTGAGACTCATGGACTCGGACGGCTTCATGCGGCCAAGCTCTTCCCAAATGACTGTATATTACTCTGGGCTGTGGTTAATAGTACTCGGGCTGAGTCCACTTCGGCTTATCCGGCCCGATTCAGGAGTAGGTCCATTTGAGGTTTTCATCCAGCAGGTGATGAAATATCAATTTTTTAAAACGAAGAAATGTGATATATTTCACCTCCAAATTATCAAATTCGGTAGGTAATTAGCAAGCAAAAATGTGTGACAGTCTCTGCAGTACTATAGTTATCAGAGATGGTCCCTAATTTAGAAAATCTATTATGCTATAAATACTTTGATTTTACTACAGTTGAAAAGTGCACATTCACTTCCATAATATTTGTTCCAGGCTACCTGCATGTAAGATAAACATGCACAATAATACAGCATACCCTTTTGTTATTATTCTTTTTTTTACACCCAATTTTGTGGTATTCAATTGGTAGTTACAGTCTTGTCCCATCGGTGCAACTCCCATACGGACTCGGGAGAGGCGAAGGTCGAGAGCCGTGCGTCCTCCGAAACACGACCCAGCCAAGCTGCACTGCTTCTTGACACAATACCCGCTTAACCCGGAAGCCAGCTGCAACAATGTGTCGGAGGAAACACCGTACACCTGGCGACCGTGTCAGCGTGCATGTGCCCGGCCCGCCACAGGAGTTGCTAGAGCGTGATGGGACAAGGACATTCCGGCCGGCCAAACCCTCCACTAACCCGGACGATGCTAGGCCAATTGTGCGCCGCCTCATGTGTCTTGGATTTGAATCTGTGCCTTGCGCAACAATAGATACAAGACATGATCAAAACTATGTGACATCCCTTCAAATTAGTGGATTTGGCTTTTACAATCACACCCATTAATGACAGGTCTATAAAATCGAGCACACAGCCATGTAATCTCCATAGACAAACATTGGCAGTAGAATTGCCAGTACTGAAGAGCTCAGTGACTTTCAACGTGGCACCATCATAGGATGCCACCTTCCAACAAGTCAGTTCGTCAAATTTCTGCACTGCTAGAGCTGCCCCGGTCAACTGTAAGTGCTGTTATAGTGAAGTGGAAACGTCTAGAAGAGACAACGGCTCAGCCGAATTGGTAGGCCACACAAGCTCACAGAACGGGACCGCCGAGTGTCCTTGTTTGCAACACTCACTACCGAGTTCCAAACTGCCTCTGGAAGCAACGTCAGCACAATAACTGTTCGTCGGGAGCTTCATGAAATGGGTGTCCATGGCCGAGCAGCCGCACACAAGCCTAAGATCACCATGCGCAATGCCAAGCGTTGGGCTGGAGTGGTGTAAAGCTCGCAGCCATTGGACTCTGGAACAGTAGAAACAGGTTCTCTGGAGGGATGAATCACGCTTCACCATCTGACAGTCCGACGGACGAATCTGGGTTTGGTGGATGCCAGGAGAACGCTGCCTGCCTGAATTCATAGTGCCAACTGTAAATGTTGGTGGAGAAGAAATAATGGTCTGGGCATGTTTTTCATGGTTGGACTAGGCCCCTTAGTTCCAGTGAAGGGAAATCTTAAAGCTACAGTATACAATGACATTCTAGACGATTCTGTGCTTCCAACTTTATGGCAACAGTTTGGGGAAGGCCCTTTCCTGTTTCAGCATGAAAATGCCCCTGTGTACAAAGCGAGGTCCATACAGAAATGGTGTGTTCGAGAATGGTGTGGAACTTGACTGGCCCGCACAGAGCCCTGACCTCAACCCCATCGAACAGTTTTGGGATGAACTGGAACGCTGATTGCGAGCCAGGCCTAATCACCCAACATCAGTGCCCGACGTCACTATTGCACTTGTAGCTGAATGAAAGCAGGCACCACAACATTGTGTGTGTGTGTGTGTGTGTGTGTGTGTGTGTGTGTGTGTGTGTGTGTGTGTGTGTGTGTGTGTGTGTGTGTGTGTGTGTGTGTGTGTGTGTGTGTGTGTGTGTGTGTGTGTGTGTGTGTGTGTGTGTGTGCGAGAGAGAGAGAGAGAAACAGAGATAGATGATGATCACAATAACTTTAGAATACATTGTCATGTCAACATTGAATACCAATATACGAAACATTGATTGTGTGTGTGTGTGTGTGTGTGTGTGTGTCTGAGAGATTTTGTAAACGAATCTAATTCTTGAAACATGCACCCCCCAATATGGATGTGAAGTTTTTCTTGACCAGGGATCCTTGTATGTTTTTGTATTTTACATTTTATCTATCCCCCCTCAACATAAATTTTAAAGTTACATCGTCATGTCCTGCATGCCCACATTATGCCAATCGTAAATGGGTTTTATTATCTTTTTATGCTTACAGTAAGTGTCTTGAAAAGCCAGAAAACTCAGGAGGTTGATGAGTTGCGGGCCCTCTGGAAAGTCCTTGAAATATGTCCCTGACCGCTGTGGTGGAGAAGGACGCAAAGTGTGTATACTGTATGAGCAAGTTGCTCTTTTTTAAAGAAAAATGGTGATGTAGATTTGTTTTTGCCCGTTCCTTACCTATTTTAAATGTAAGAATATGTTGCAGATGAACTTTAATTGGTGAATATGGAAACAAATAGAAATGTAATGAACAATCTTCTCAATATCCAACTTTATCCTCTGCAATACTTTTTTACAGTACACACTTTGAAAAAAAGTTTATATCTATAGGAGAACCCTTTGAATAACCGTTTTTGGTTCCAGGTAAAACCATTTTGGATTCAGGTAGAACCCTTTTGGTTTCAGGTAAAAACCCTTTTGGATTCAGGTAGAACCCTTTTGGTTTTTATACAGAACCCTTTCCACAGAGACATGGAGCCCAAAAGGGTTCTACGTGTAATCAAAAAGGCTTCTATTATGGGGACAGTCGGAGAACCCTTTTGGAACCCTTTTTTCTAAGAGTGTACAGTAGGAAATAAGCTGTAGTCAGGTGGTCATTACCAGGTTATGAGGAGGTCTTAACTATGTCCAGTAGGTTACATAATATATCAAATTATATAGCGGCTAGAATTATGACAAATATAGGTCACAATTATGACCAACTGGTTGTATGGTGGTCAGAAAATGACGTCACATTCTGGTTAGTAATAAGGTTCCTTTTTCAACCAAGTTTTGCCCACTGGGATTGCTCTATTTAGGCTATTTGATCGGAAACATGCATGTAAATAAGAATTTGTTCTTAACTGACTTGCCTAGTTAAATAAATGATGTAAAGTGTCTGTCTCATGACATCATCATACCTTTGGCCACCCTGTATGCTACAGAAAAGGCCACGGAGGCTATATAGCCTACTCTTTCTACTGTATAGGCTACATGATCTATGTTAAATGACTTTGACGGAATGTTGGTGGAGCACCGCAGCACTGCGTCTCTTCAACAGCACCATGGAGAGGCGTGCTGGGCATTGACGAGATACATAAACTGGGCATTGCTTATCATGGCGGCATCAGCTCTCTCCTTAATAGCTCATATGCTAATGTGAGAGAGAATCATTGTTTTGGGGCAAAGTTATGTGAGATGCCTCTTGGTCAGTTAAGCTTGGAAAATGCTGCCCTCGTCAATCTGCCACTGTAGGCGGATGTCTAAACATGCCAAATGGGCGGGCCGACCCTGATGCAGATGATTGACATACAGTGCCTTCGGAAATTATACAGACCCCTTTCCCAATTTTGTTACGTTACAGCCTTATTCTAAAATTGATTAAAACGATCTACACACAATACCCCATAATGACTAAGCAAAAATAGTTTTTTTTGTGCAAATTTATTATAAGAGACTGAAATATCACATTTACATACTGTAAGTATTCAGAGCCTTTACTCAGTACTTTGTTGAAGCACCTTTGGCAGCGATTACAGCATTGAGTCTTCTTGGGCATGACGCTACAAGCTTGGCACACCTGTATTTGGGGAGTTTCTCCCATTCTTTTCTGCAGATCCTCTCAAGCTCTGTCAGGTTGGATGGGGAGCATTGCTGCACAGCTATTTTCAGGTCTCTCCAGAAATGTTAGATCGGGTTCAAGTCCGGGGACTGGCTGGGCCACTCAAGTACATTCAGAGACTTGTCCTGAAGCTACTCCTGCGTTGTCTTGGCTGTGTGCTTAGGGTCGTTGTCCTGTTAGAAGGTGAACCTTTGCCCCAGTCTGAGGTCCTGAGCACCCTGGAGCAGGTTTTCGTCAAGGATCTCTCTGTACTTTGCTCCATTCATCTTTGCCTCGATCCTGACTAGTCTCCCAGTCCCTGCCGCTGAAAAACATCCCCAAAGCATGATGCTGCCACCACCATGCTTCACCGTAGGGATGGTGCCAGGTTTCCTCCAGATGTGACACTTGGCATTCAGGCCAAAGAGTTCAATCTAGGTTTCAGAAAATCTTGTTTCTCATGGTCTGAGAGTCTTACGGTGTCTTTTGGCAAACTCCAAGCGGGCTGTCATGTGCCTTTTACTGAGGAGTGTCTTCCGTCTGGCCACTCTACCATAAAGGCCTGATTGGTGGAGTGCTGCAGAGATGGTTGTCCTTCTGGAAGGTTCTCCAATCTCCACAGAGGAACTCTAGAGCTCTGTCAGAGTGACCACTGGGTTCTTGGTCACCTCCCTGACCAAGGCCCTTCTCTCCCGACTGCTCAGTTTGGCAGGGCGGCCAGCTCTAGGAAGTGTTTTGGTGGTTCCAGACTTCTTCCATTTAAGAATTATGTAGGCCACTGTGTTCTTACTCAAACTTCACATGATTGATTAAGAAAATATATTAAAGCCCTATATTCATGACATTCCATTAGTTGTACAATGGGAAAAGTTATTTAATTGATTGGATTTATATAGTTCTTTTCTACCAACTGAGGTACTCAAAACGCTTTACATAGCAGGGAGAAACTCACCTCATCCACCACCAATGTGTAGCACCACCCTGGGAAATGAACAGCGACCATTTTTCTGCCAGAACGCTCACCACACATGAGCTATCAGGTGGAGAGGTGAGGAGTGATATAGGCCAAACACACTTCAGCCCAGCTTAAACAAAAAAGGAAATCAGGTGCTTTACTGAGGTACTTGAAAATCCCTCCAAAAAATTGCCTTCATCATTGCTGCGATTCATGCTGAAATGTAACAGTATTGTTTGTTTGTCCCATCAATAAATCTACCAGATTTATACAGAATTGCTCCTTTTTCTTTATTCTCCCGAATAGTCATTAGTTGAAGAGTCCTGGGTTAAGGAATGTTTTTGGGATTCCATTAGTTGTGTCATGTTTATAACCAGTCTGTCACGGCCGACGAAAAAAGTGGACCAAAGTGCAGCGTGGTGAGCGTAAATTTCTTTTTATTTTAGAACGTCGCTAACAAAACAAGAAACAAAATAAACGACCGTGAAGTTTCCGAGGGCTATAGTGCCACTAACAAAGTCAACTACCCACAATAACAGGTGGGAAAAAGGGCTGCCTAAGTATGATTCCCAATCCGAGACAACGATAGACAGCTGTCCCTGATTGAGAACCATACCCGGCCAAAACATAGAAACACAAATCCTAGAAATAAAGGACATAGAATGGCCACCCAAACCACACCCTGACCAAACCAAAAAGAGACACAAAAAAAGGCTCTCTAAGGTCAGGGCATGACACAGTCTCATTAAACAATAATGATACGCCACGTAATCATTAAATCATCAAGCAATTACCATAGTAAATATATAGCCCTATTCAGATAATGTTGTTAGTGTTATTCATTGAGGATTGTTATTCAGTTCATAAACTTCTGAGCAGATTACATTGAATGGCCCTGTATTCTAATGAAAAAAATAGGGCAGAAATGTAGTGATACAGGGCTAAATGTTCTTATAGTTTAATGGCAGCAGAGCGAGAGGACACTAAATGTGCCACCCTCCTCCCTCCCTGGGGGCCGGGAAGAAGGTGCTAATGAGAACACCTGGTCAAATGGCTGAGAGCGAGAAGTGTTCCCGAGACGTTCAGCAAGACTCCTCTCAGCTCCCTTCTCCAAAGTGGATCACATTTACTATTCACTCTGCTGTCGTCTTTCTGCTGCACAGTCTGAATGGTCAGTAAAGCCTGAATGAATTCCATTTACAGCATCATTCATTAACCCCATCCTAATTTCCAGGTTCTAACCACAAACAAACGGGTCTTATTTTAATAAAGATAGATCTGGCTATAATACATATTTTATTTACTTAACCAGGCAATTCAGGAATGTTACTTCATTGAGTAATACAGAATCAGATACCACTGACTTGACTGATTTGTGTACCGTAAACAATATAAAGCAAATTTGAGAAGTGCACTTTAGTAGAATAATTGCAATACATTACTACTGTTTATTATCTATTTCATATCAAGACCCCTGCTTATTATTCATCTCACATATCAAGATCAGCACTTGCGTCATAGCTCAAAGATACAAAAACACAATGGAATACAAAACAACATTTGATATTCCGCAGCAATGACCGGTACATTTATATATATATTTTTCGCTACAGCAAGCATTAGTTCTGCTCCAAATTCTATCTGCTCCTGTTCTTAACACCTGGAGCGTGAAGAAGCCTAATCCTCATACTGCCCAATGGCACCACTAACTCTCTTCTCATAATGACTCTTCTCTTTTACCAACCCAACAATGCAACAGGGAGATGTGTGTTTGGCATTTGGTCATAAAGAGTGGCATTTAAGACAAGCCTATTATAAAAATGACATTGGAATTACAGACATTTAATGTTTTGACAGAATGAGTGAGTCAACATTCCAATCTGCCATGTTCAGAAAGGCCTTCCTCTCCTGTATCTGTCCACGGATCATAATCGCTGCACTATTGTATCCAGCTGTTGCCAAACTCTCCCTGGAAGTGGAGGCCAGAAGTTAAATGACTGTATTATTGGACCCATATCTTGGCTGTAGAACACATCAGTGAGTCCATAACATCATTCAGCCTTTCACTAGACCTCGATCATCACTTTAGTAGAGGACCCAGCTGCACTCAGATGACATCAGAAGAGCCTCCCAGGCCCAGTAAGTCTACAGTATTTAGTATTTTATTAGGATCCCCATTAGCTACAGCCAGAGCAGCAGCTACTCTTCCTGGGGTCCACACTAAACATAAAGCATGACATAATAAGGAACATGAATAGACAACTACATAAAATGACATAACACTGTACATAAGATGAATAGACAGGTACAGAACTGAATAGATGCAATTTACATAAATTACATTCCTACAGTACTGGGAAATGGGGCCAGTAAGTCTACAGTACCGGGAAATGGAGCCAGTAAGTCTACAGCACTGGGCAATGGGGCCAGTAAGTCTACAGCACTGGGCAATGGGGCCAGTAAGTCTACAGCACTGGGCAACGGGGCCAGTAAGTCTACAGCACTGGGCAATGGGGCCAGTAAGTCTACAGCACTGGGCAATGGGGCCAGTAAGTCTACAGCACTGGGCAACGGGGCCAGTAAGTCTACAGCACTGGGCAACGGGGCCAGTAAGTCTACAGCACTAGGCAACGGGGCCAGTAAGTCTACAGCACTGGGCAACTGGGCCAGTAAGTCTACAGCACTGGGCAACTGGGCCAGTAAGTCTACAGCACTGGGCAACTGGGCCAGTAAGTCTACAGCACTGGGAAATGGGGCCAGTAAGTCTACAGCATTGGGCAATGGGGTCAGTAAGTCTACAGCACTGGGCAACGGGGTCAGTAAGTCTACAGCACTGGGCAATGGGGCCAATAAGTCTACAGCACTGGGCAACGGGGTCAGTAAGTCTACAGCACTGGGCAACGGGGCCAGAAAGTCTACAGCACTGGGCAACGGGGCCAGTAAGTCTACCATACTGGGAGCTTACATCACTGCAAAATTAACCCCCAAAATAGTTTCTAAAAAAGATTAACATAAATTAGCCAACTCTGACTGAAGCTATCTCAGAATGCATGGAAACAACTGAAATACAGCATGAAATCATTGAACATAAGCATTTCAAAGGGCTATTGTATTACTTACCAGGGCAGACAGGGGACAGCCTTCGGTTTGTGTTGCCTATGTTGGAGTCAGTTTGGCCAGGGTTAGTAGAAGGCCCCTGGATATCACTGGTGGTGGATGGACACAGTTGCCCAGTGCACTGGCCTGCATTTGTTCATGTTGTCCTGCCAAATGTTTGCCTCCCTGTCAGTGTAAGTCCTGCAGGGCACTAGGCTCTGGAAAAGTCTCTCATTACATCATCCGTGTCATGTACAGTAGGTACTCCTGCCACTTTCTCTCCTGCTCTCAATCCCAATGTGATGATGAATGCTCGTTACTTATTAAGCGACAAATCATTCCTGAGAAAATGGAGAAAGGGAAAGAAAATAACATATTTAGTTCTGTTTCACAGGTTGCTCAAGCAGTTTACTGTCCTTTAGTTTGTTTTAATACAGAAGAAGACAATGTCAAAATCAAAAAATGAAACAAGAAATCCCCCATATCTAACAACATAATACACAATACATCAACATGTGTATTATTGTTATCTCTGAGCAGAGGGAATCCCAGAGGGCAATGCGCCACAAGAAAGATGGGTTGAGGGCATGGGGTACATCATATATCTTGCCATTCAAAATATCCAACAGTTGAAAGCCTCATAACCATTTTTTGTATTATTATTTAAGCTTTATTTAACTAGGCAACTAGGCAAACTAGGATTTATTTAACTAGGCAACTAGGCAAACTACAAGCCGGCCAAACCCTCCCTGAACCCGGACGACGCTGGGCCAATTGTGCAATGCCCTATGGGACTCCCGATCACAGCCTGATCACAGCCCAGGATCGAACCAGGGTCTGTTATGACACCTCTAGCACTGAGATGCAGTGCCTTAGACCTCTGTGCCACTCAGAAAGCCCTGCTTTCATTAGTGAGAGAAACATTTTCCTCCTTTACTGAGGAGCAGCTGGACCCCGATGCCTGTGATGGCCACCCGATTCACGTCTTCAAGCAAAAATTATTTTAAATTTGAAAAGAAATTAAAAATATTGAACCACAAGAAAAAGGCATTTAGCAATAATGTCCCCATTTAAAAGATCTTAGCCCACAGTTTAATGTTTCAAAACCACAGACAAATACTGCATTCAATGTTTTCATCAATATGCTTCAAATCACAACAACAACACAATGACGTCTCTGTAGAACAAAACAGACCTTACATCATCACCCCTCAAGCAGAGAATGCAGATAGATTAGGTTTATCTAAATTCTCTGAAAGTTATTTCTGTTCTGTGTCATGATTCCCTGTCATGGCAATCAAATCAACCCACTGTCCATATTGAGTCAATACTAAGAGCGAAGTATATCAATCTGTAGCCATGGCGAGCATGAGTCAAAAGAACGCAGGTTAATTTGACTGAGGCTATTTAAATTCTTAGTAGAACAACCTAGATACCAGTGATGTATACATCCTCCAAACACAGCTAGATCTCAATTTATTGTCTTCAAAACTACAGTTTGTAATTGATGCCTACCTAAATAGTGCAATGTAAACTCATCTAGGTTTTATTATCATAGAAATCTGTTACATTTTGAAGCTGATTTTATATCATTCACACCCCTTCCATTGGAGTGGTAGTAATGTTAGCTGGATGGGCTGAGCCTCACTGAGGAGAAAATTAAATAACACATCCCTGCTCTTAAACCGTGGTGCCACAGAAGAACTAAACATACCCTCAGATTCAGAAGGAGAACGAGTGAGTCATAGGCATGAAATGGAATCGCGGGTATTAAACCCAAATCTGAGCTGGAGGAGAAAAGAGGATGCTGCTGTGAGCGGCAGCAGGCAGCATCAGGGTTGTGATGGAGACATGGCTATTTTCAGAAGCTTTATCCTCAAGAATACCAAGCTCCACGTTACGGATGTCTGCCCTTCTGTTCACGTTTGTTTGGTTGCCATACCATGGATCTCAGAGGAGTGCCTCTCCCTGTATAGCCTACAAAGCAGTGGCACGATAATGACTACAGCGGCGATTAGGGCCTGGATAATCACTGCCTCATCAATATTAACTCCTGATCTTTGACTTACTCTGTAAATATATAGCAGATTCTAGACTACAGGAGGGTCCATGAGCAGACTTTCTGCCCTCCTCAAAGATATGTTACACAGCCCGTTCCTGCAGTCAAATGACCTAGTGGCCTCGTGTGGAATGTCATAAATATTTGTCATAATTTATCAACATTATTTGAAAAACCCGGCGCAAATCCGGTGTTTCTATGTCAAACGGTTTTCTTATATTTTAGTCTTCTGTGATGTATATAAAGTATATTATTAGGAGGCAAACTCAAAATTGAATACCTTTCAACTCTATATCTGTTGACAGATGTCTTCTTTTTTAAGCCCATAATCATGTGTGTGAGGTGTATACTTCTGTTTCAAAGTGGGTTGTTTAAGACTGCCAAGAAACACTCTGTGTGACCCTGATTTAGCCCACGGCAGTAAAGGTTAAGAAGATCTCATTATGCGCACAATGAAAATGAATGAATGTTTCATGATTATATTTGAGTGGTTTTTGAATATGACATTGACTAGTACAGTATTAATTTTGCTTTCTGAGTTTAGATATTAAACCTAAAGTACTTACTGTAGTCATGTTTACTTAACTTATTCATTCTTTCATTTAATTATTTTATATTTTCCCTTGATTTGATTTGGGTTTGATTTCAATCCCCATTAGGTGGCACCATGATGACAGCTAGTCTTCCTGGGGTACGACCAGTGGTGTAAAGTACTTAAGTAAAAATACTTTAGGGTACATCTGAAGTAGTTTTTGGTTTTTGTTTGTACTTTACTATTTATATTTTTGACAACTTTTACTTTACTACATTCCTAAAGAAAATAATTATACTTTTTACTCCAAACATTGTCCCTGATAACCCAAAGTATTTGTTACATTTTGAATGCTTAGCAGGACAGGAAAATTGTGAAAGTCATGCACTTATCAAGAAAACCCAGCCTATGGTCAGGCGGACTCACTAAACACAAATGCATCTTTTGTAAATAATGTGTGAGTGTTGGAGTGTGCCCCTGGTTATCCGTACATTTTAAAAACAAGAAAATAGTGCAGTCTGCTTTGCTTGATATAAGTAATTTGAAATTATTTATAATTGTTCTTCTACTTTTGATACTTAAGTATATTTAAAACCAAATACTTTTAGACTTTAACTCAAGAAGTATTTTACTGGGTGACTTTCACTTTTACTTGAGTAACTTTCAATTAAAGGTATTTATACTTTTACTCAAGTATGACAATTGGTTACTTTTACCACCACTGCGGACGACACATAATGAAAAAGATAGTACAGAAAAAAATATTTTACAATTGAAATCAATCAAGTAAAGACAGAAAAATAAATAATAAGTGTTTATAGTTTGAATGTCCCTGAAGCAAATTAGAGTATTTTCTTTCCTTAAAACAGAAATGTTGCTGCATGCTTTCTCAGAGGTAAATGCCAATAAGTGAAAACACAAATGCAATTTTACTTAAACTATGTTGCAGAAATCAATTGTCTTTCTCAGCGCATTTAATTATGCTGTAATATAATGTTTTAGTGAGTATCAGCCGAGATGTGTTTAGTGTGGTTTTGTAAAGTGGGCTTCCGAAGTTGGCAAGTGTAAAAGAGCACAGAGGGAATTGTTTACTATACTGGAGGACAGCAGTCTGGGGTAAAGATATACTTAGCCTGACAGCATGTCATCTTAACCCATGTAGTCATGGTTTCTCCCTCTTTCACTGCATCAAAGACATGGTAAAGCGCCATACAATGACTATGTAAAACTCACTGGGCAATACCCCAGTGTATTAACAGCACATTCACGCTTGTAATTCTCCCACGCACCCGCACAGCAGGAAAAGTGATGAGTAATCTCATCTGCAGCTATGCTCCAACACTGTGCACATAAAGATAAGCCCTCACACCAACAACTTGCGGTGATGAGTAATATGTCACCTCCCACCACAACCCACAACACCACCGCCTGTCCAGGTAAACAATGACTGACCCCTTCAGATCCCCATTCCTCCCAGCCTCGTGACTCCCAGGCCATGGCAGCTTTAGTGTAGGTAGTGGTGTTAGTGGATTCCCATGTAAGACGGGGGCGACCTGATGAAATAAGGCTGCGGTTTATGGAGCCACGCACAGACTCAAAGTGGTTCAATCACAGCTTCTGTGCCATGCGGGTGAATCAATGGAGAGAAAGAGTCTCACACTTCGTTCCCCCAGTGAGCAGCATTTAAACGTGCCCTGATGGGCCTGATTAAGTTGAGGGTTATAAGGCAGTAGCTGGGTGAGACACAGAAAGCCTCATCTCAAAATGGTGATGTATTGTATAGCTCAGATGGTATGACACAGAACATAAAAGGACGATCTGCAGCATATTCCTCCGAGCTTTTATGACAATTTGAGCAGAGCAGCCATCTTCAATTTGGATGTTTATTTTTAGATTAAAGCCAAATGTTGCTAAATGTTTTCCGTTTGAGTGAGTCAAAACCACAAACATGGTCATTGAGCAATATATAACCCACTATAGATGGTTAAAATGGCTTACATAAGTTAGTTAGTGAGCATCTGCATCTGTGTCTCTCCCACATACTGTAACACGTGACTCAGTAGTCAAGTGGTGTCAGTCACGATGGCAAACAGATTCACTTAAAGTAGTACTGTAGCTCCAGCCACTCAACTCAATCATGTTAGAATCCTGACCTCAAGACAAACATCAGAGCCAAGAGGCAGGATGCACGGCCAATGAGCCAAAATCAGAAACCTATCTCCTTTCTCTGACCTGTTGAGCACAAATAATTCCTTGCAACATGCCATTTTCCACAAAATGAGGTTGAAAAAAACTCAAATTTAATATACAGTTGAAGTCTGAAGTTTACATGCACCTTAGCCAAATACATTTAAATTCCGTTTTTCACAATTCCTGACATTTAATCCTAGCAAAAATTCCCTGTCTTAGGTTAGTTAGGATCACCACTTTATTTTAAGAATGTGAAATGTCAGAATAATAGTAGAACGAATTATTTATTTCAGCTTTTATTTCTTTCATCACATTCCCAGTGGCTCAGAAGTTTACATACACTCAATTAGTATTTGGTAGCATTGCCTTTAAATTGTTTAACTTGGGTCAAACGTTTCAGGTAGCCTTCCACAAGCTTCCCACATAAAGTTGGGTGAATTTTGACCAATTCCCCCTGACAAAGCTGATGTAACTGAGTCAGGTTTGTAGGCCTCCTTGCTTTTTCCTTGCTTTTTCAGTTTTGCCCACAAATTTTCTATGGGATTGAGGTCAGGGCTTTGTGATGGCCACTCCAATACCTTGACTTTGTTGTCCTTAAGCCATTGCTGTCCTTAAGCCAAGTATGCTTGGGGTCAACGTCCATTTGGAAGACCCATTTGCGACCAAGCTTGAACTTCCTGACTGATGTCTTGAGATGTTGCTTCAATATATCCACATAATTTTCCTCCCTCATGATGCCATCTATTTTGTGAAGTGCGCCAGTGCCTCCTGCAGCAAAGCACCCCCACAACATGATCCTGCCACCCCCGTGCTTCACGGTTGGGATGGTGTTCTTCGGCTTGCAAGCCTCCCCCTTTTTCCTCCAAACATAACGATGGTCATTATGGCCAAACAGTTCTATTTTTGTTTCATCAGACCAGAGCACATTGCTCCAAAAAGTACGATCTTTGTCCCCATGTGCAATTGCAAACCGTAGTCTGGCTTTTTTATGGCGGTTTTGGAGCAGTGGCTTCTTCCTTGCTGAGCGGCCTTTCAGGTTATGTCGATATAGGACTCGTTTTACTGTGGCTATAGATACTTTTGTACCCGTTTCCACCAGCATCTTCACAAAGTCCTTTGCTGTTGTTCTGGGATTGATTTGCACTTTTCGCACCAAAGTACGTTTATCTCTAGGCGATTGAACGCGTCACCTTCCTGAATGGTATGAAGGCTGCATGGTCCCATGGTGTTCATACTTGCGTACTATTGTTTGTACAGATGAAAGTGGTACCTTCAGGCATTTGGAAATTGCTCCCAAGGGTGAATCAGACTTGTGGAGGTCTACAATTTTTTTCTGAGGTCTTGGCTGATTTCTTTTGATTTCCCCATGATGTCAAGCAAAGAGGCACTGAGTTTGAAGGTAGGCCCTGAAATACATCCACAGATACACCTCCAATTGACTCAAATGATGTCAATTAGCCCATCAGAAGCTTCTAAAGCATGACTTCATTTTCTGGAATTTTCCAAGCCGTTTAAAGGCACAGTCAACTTAGTGTATGTAAACTTTTGACCAACTGGAATTGTGATACAGTGAATTATAAGTGAAATAATCTGTCTGTAAACAATTGTTGGAAATATTACTTGTGTCATGCACAAAGTAGATGTCCTAACCGACATACCAAAACTGTAGTTTGTTAACAAGAAATGTGTGGAGTGGTTGAAAAACGAGTTTTAATGACTCCAACCTAAGTGTATGCAAACTTCCGACTTCAACTGTATATGTTCTTTGTGGTTATATGTTCTATAGGTATTCATAGAGTTCAAATGCAGGGAAGCTTTATTGTGTTTAATGCCTATGTGGAGTTCTACTGCTCCTCCATTGATTCTAACGAATGTACCAACACATAGGTCTACACTCTCCAATCGTAATGCAAGTGCGCTACTCTGTCCTTGGAGAGAATTTAATGCTCAGCATTTTGATATTAAATTAAAGGTTGAAATTGATATAAAAGCAGATAACAGGATTTACATATTGCATTCTATGCTGAAAGAATATTCACGTCTAAACAGTTTATCTATTTTCTGACTCACCTGTTGTTGGAATCTTCCAGGATCAAGGTGGAGCTACAGTGCACACTCCGTGGCCAGTTTATTAGGTACACCACCCCGTTCACGAAAATGGTTCGCTCCTACAGACAGGAAGTTGCTTGGCCGCGGCTTGCTATATAAAGCAGACAGACGAGCATCGACGCATTCAGCTGCTGATCGATTGAACGTTAGAATGGCCAAAATTAGTGTCCGAAGCGACTTTGAGCGTGCTATGATCGTCATTGTCAGTCGCACTGGTTCCAGTATCTCAGAAACGGTTTGACTCCACAGGTCTTTACACAGTGTCTAGGGTTTACGAGAATGGTGCGACAAAAAAAATAAAAACAAGTCAGCTGCAGTCTTGTGGGCGAATACAGCTTGTTGATGAGAGGTCGAAGGAGAATGGCAAGAATCATGCAAGCTAACAGGCAGGCCACAAACAGGCAAATAGTAGTGCAGTACAACTGTGGTGTGCAGAACAGCATCTCGGAATGCACAACTTGTCGGTCCTTGTCATGGATGGGCTATTTCAGCAGAAAACCACACCGGGTTCCACTCCTATCAGCTAAAAACAAGAAGAAGCAGCTCCAGTGGGCACCCGATCACCAACACTGGACAATTGAGGAGTGGAAAAACATTGCCTGGTCCGACAAATCCAGGTTCCTGTTGCAACATGCTGATGGCAGAGTCAGGATTTAGCGTAAGCAGCATGTGGCCATGGCCCCATCCTGCATGGTGTTAATGGTACAGGTCGGTGGTGGTGGTGTAATGGTGTGGGGAATGTTTTCCTGGCACACGTTAGGTCTCTTGACACTAATTGAGCAACGTTTGAACGCCACAGTGTATCTGGACATTGTTGCTGACCAGGTGCATCCCTTCATGTCTACAGTGGGGTCCGACCCGAAACTAGATGGGTGTACCTAATAAACTGGCCACTGAGTGTATAACCAGCTCTCTGGCATTTTAGTAAAAGAAAGGGCAGTGTGGCTGAGGCCAACCTACAGGCCACAGCTAAAAGCTATTGTTATATTCACCTTCTGGCGAGGATGCCTATCTGGGCATAGTGTTCTGCAGGTCTTGGCAGTGTTTCTAGTCTTGATTTAAGCAACTGTTAATTTTAGCTTTGCTTTCGATGCAACTTTATTAGAATTAAAGTTCCTGCAAACCTTTTCCCGCTATTGCTAACTGGAGCTCCGAAAAACAACCTAATCTTGGATTCCTGTTGTCACAACCCTCCTTCCACTCCACCAACACCATCTAGTCAACAGTGCTATTCTACACTGAGGCCCTCGGTCTCTTTCTTACAATGCCATTCAACAATGCCATTCCTGTAGCCCATTGAGATGAACACATGTAAGTCCGGCTGCTCTTTCACTTAAAGACCATCTCACAGACATCAACCTCCCATCCTCAGTCCAGACAGGCACAAATATTAGAGAGATTAATGAATAAACTGAGGGAGGGGAAAGTGGAACAGAAATCCCTTAGGTCTCCCTAAGTTCTAGACCTCAGCTGGATCTGGTAATGAATGGTGTGGCTGTTGAACAAGTTGAGGAGACTAAATTACTTGCCGTTACCTTAGATTCTAAACTGTCATGGTGAAGACATATAGATTCAATGGTTGTAAAGATTTTAAGAGGTCTGTCCGTAATAAATAGATGCTCTGCTTTTTTGACACCACACTCCAAAAAGCAAGTTCTGCAGGCTCTAGTTTTGTCTAATCTTGATTGTTGTCCAGTCGTGTGGTCCAGTGCTGCAAGGAAAGACCTAGTTAAGCTGCAGCTGGCCCAGAACAGAGTGGCTGTCACGACTTCAACCGAGGCAGGCTCTCCTTCCCGTTCGGGTGGCGCTCGGCGGTCGTCGTCACCGGCCTACTAGCTGCCACTGACTCTTTTTCCTCCCCCTCCTTAATTGTTTATTTGTATCACCTGTGTTCAGTTAGTTGTTAATTAGTGTGGCTTTATTAGCCAGCCAGCCCGTACGCTTCATTGTGCGGGATTGTTTCATTGTAGCTTTTGGGATTTCGGGAGTGTTTATGATTATTGTGGACTGGGTTTGTTTCGCGTGTCATTGGACCGTTGTGTATGACACCCAGTACGTCCGTGTTGGACATTTCGTTTGTTAGTTGGGTATTAAAGACTCAACATATTGAAGCTCTGCTGTTCCTGCGTCTGACTTCGCACCCCCCGACACCCAGGGCGTTACAGTGGCACGTCTTGCTATTCATTGTAATCAGAGGGCTGATATAAATACTATACATGCCAGTCTCTCTTGGCTAAGAGTTGAGGAGAGACTGACTGCATCACTTCTTCTTTTTATAGAAACATTAATGTGTTGAAAATCCCAAATTGTTTGCATAGTCAACTTACACACCCCACCAGACATGCCACCAGAGGTCTTTTCACAGTCCCCAAATCCAGAACAAATTCAAGAAAGCGTACAGTATTATATAGAGACTTTATTGCATGGAACTCCATTCCATCTTCTTTGCTCAAATAAACAGCAAACCTGATTTAAAAAAAACAGATAAAGCAACACCTCACGGCACAACGCCTCTCCCCTATTTGACCTATTTTTTATGTACTTCTGTCCTTGAGCTGTTCTTCTCTATTGATGTTCTCTACTGTGCCATGTTTCATGTTTTGTGTTTTGTGTGGACCCCAGGAAGAGTAGCTGCTGCTTTTGCAACAGCTAATGGGGATCCTAATAAAATACCAAAAAGCAAATACCATTTCTGGGACGCATATTAACATAGCTCACATGGAAGTGTTGAAAACACACATTATCACAGAGATGAGAAGGAGAGCGAGGCAGAGCACAATCCATACATCCTATACATACAGCCTATGTTTGTCATAGTCAGGATCCGGGTGGAGGGAAGAAAGGGGAGGGATGAAAAGTGTTACCATGTGATAGTGAAAATTACAGTGTATTTTGAATAAGTGCACCATAAATCATTCATAAATATATTCCCTCACCTGCCTGTATTATCTATGTGTCTTTAATCTGCTTTCTGAGGTAAAATGCACTGGCAGTGAACTCAGACAACATTGTTCTCATGATACCTTTTCAATGCATATCAATGATTTTCAGAATTCAGCATTTCTTCCGTCACTGCATTCTACATTGTAGAGGAAATGCTACCTTCTGTCAGTGTAAGAAACCTTTCCTAATATCTGTAACTTCTTACATCATCTGTTCTCATTTGGCCCAAAGACCTAGAGCTCTTTTCTAATACAGTGAATTAGCTAACTATTTTTGAGTTCATTATGTCTCTCTATCACTGACGTAAAATGAGAGGGGTCTTCTTCCTCAGAGAACAACATACGTTGTACTCCTATTCACATTCCTGAATAAAACAAATTGCAGGCAAGGAAACATTTGGATAAGTAATACTGGGTTAACAGAGCTTATATTTTACAATATCAAATCACAAGATGGATTAAATTCGATTTTTTATTGTTTATTTTTTCCACCTTTATTTAACCAGGTAGGCTAGTTGAGAACAAGTTCTCATTTACAACTACGACCTGGCCAAGATAAAGCAAAGCGACACAAACAACAACACAGAGTTACATATGGAATAAACAAACATACAGTCAATATCACAATAGAAAAAAGTCTATATACAGTGTGTGCAAATGAGGCAAGATAAGGGAGGTAAGGCAGTAAATAGGCCATAGTTGCGAAATAATTATAATTGAGCAATTAAACACTGGAGTGATAGATGTGCAGAAGATGAATGTGCAAGTAGAGATACTGGGGTGCAAAGGAGCAAAATAAATAAATAACAGTATGGGGATGAGGTAGTTGGATGGGGTATTTACAGATGGGCGATGTACAGGTGCAATGATCTGTGACCCGCTCTGACAGCTGGTGCTTAAAGTTAGTGAGGGAGATATGAGTCTCCAGCTTCAGTGATTTTTGCAATTCATTCCAGTCATTGGCAGCAGAGAACTGGAAGGAAAGGCAGCCAAAGGAGGAATTGGCTTTGGGGGTGACCAGTGAAATATACCTTCTGGAGCGTGTGCTATGGGTGGGTGCTGCTATGGTGACCAGTGAGCTGAGATAAGGCGGTGCTTTACCTAGCAAAGTCTTATAGATGACCTGGAGCCAGTGGGTTTGGCGACGAAAATGAAGCGAGGGCCAGCCAATGAGAGCATACAGGTCGCAGTGGTGGGTAGTATATGGGGCTTTGGTGACAAAATGGCACTGTGATAGACTGCATCTAATTTGCTGAGTAGAGTGTTGGAGGCTTTTTGTAAATGACATCGCCGAAGTCAAGGATCGGTAGGATAGTCAATTTTACGAGTATATGTTTATTAGCGTGAGTGAATGATGCTTTGTTGCGAAATAGGAAGCCGATTCTAGATTTAATTTTGGATTGGAGATGCTTAATGTGAGTCTGGAAGGAGAGTTTACAGTCTAACCAGACACCTAGGTATTTGTAGATGTCCACATATTCTAGGTCAGAACCTTCCAGAGTAGCGATGCTGGACGGGTGAGCTGGTGCTGGCAGCGATCGGTTGAAGAGCATGCATTTAGTTTTACTTGGAGGCCACGGAAGGAGACTTGTATGGCATTGAAGCTTGTCTGGAGGTTCGTTAACACAGTGCCCAAAGAAGGGCCAGAAGTATACAGAATGCTGTCGTCTGCGTAGAGGTGGATCAGAGAATCATCAGCAGCAAGAGCGACATCATTGATGTATTCAGAGAAAAGAGTCATCCTGAGAATTGAACCCTGTGGCGCCCCCATAGAGACTGCCAGAGGTTTGGACAACAGGCCCTCCGATTTGACACACTGAACTCTGTCTGAGAAGTAGTTGGTGAACCAGGCGAGGCAGTCATTTGAGAAACCAAGGCTGTTGAGTCTGCCGATAAGAATGTGGTGATTGACAGAGTCAAAGGCCTTGGCCAGGTTGATGAATACAGGTGCACAGTATTGTCTCTTATTGATGGAGGTTATGATATCGTTAAGGACCTTGAGCGTGGCTGAGGTGCACCCATGGCCAGCTCTGAAACCAGATTGCATAAGGTACAGAAGGTACCGTGGGATTTGAAATGGTCGATGATCTGTTTGTTAACTTGGCTTTCGAATACCTTAGAAAGGCAGGGTAGGATAGATATAGGTCTGTAGCAGTTTGGGTCTAGAGTGTGTCCCCCTTTGAAGAGGGGGATGACCGCAGCAACTGGCCAATCTTTGGGGATCTCAGACGATACGAAAGAGAGGTTGAACAGGCTAGTAATAGGGGTTGCAACAATTTCGGCTGATAATTTTAGAAAGAGAGGGTCCAGATTGTCTAGCCCTGCTGATTTGTAGGGGTCCAGATTTTGCAGCTCCTTCAGAACATCAGCTATCTGGATTTGGGTGAAGGAGAAATGGAGGAGGCTTGGGCAAGTTGCTGTGGGGGGTGCAGGGCTGTTGACCAGGGTAGGGGTGGCCAGGTGGAAAGCATGGCCAGCCTTAGAAAAATGCTTATTGAAATTCTCAATTATCGTGCAGTGGGCAGCTGGGAGGAGGTGCTCTTATTCTCCATGGACTTTACAGTGTCCCAGAACTTTTGGGAGTTTGTGCTACAGGATGCAAATTTCTGTTTGAAAAACCTAGCCTTTGCTTTCCTAACTGCCTGTGTATATTGGTTCCTAACTTCCCTGAAAAGTTGCATATCGCTGGGGCTATTCGATGCTAATGCAGAACACCACAGGATGTTTTTGTGCTGGTCAAGGGCAGTCAGGTCTGGAGTGTTCCACGGGCTATATCTGTTCCTGGTTCTACATTTTTTTAATGTGGCATGCTTATTTAAGATTGTGAGGAAAGCACTTTTATATGTTTAATCTATTCTATGCAGTCATAACGTTAAACTGAAGTATTGACAGGATGTAAACATGCTTTAATTTAGAGAATTTACCTGTAAAATGAAACAATGTGGAATAAATGGAAGCTATATTAAATAGATGTCTTCTTCTGTAGAAGCCCAGGGGGTGTCCTGGCATCCCAGAATGCCTCACACTGGCCTACTTTTGTATTTCTGTTCCTGCATTTTGTCACCGCAACACAGTGAAAAATGAAGACCACTCAATACACCAGTGAGTATAGCCTATCCATAAGTCCAAGAATGTGACGAATATGGTCAGCACTATACTCAGAAATAAAGAAACACAAAAATGCATCAAGGTCTGATACCATATCTACGAACAATAGACGAGGAGCTACAGGAACATTGTGAACAAAGTCAATTCCACTTTTCTGTGAAGTTATAATGAGTTGTCCTTGATGTTTTGTTTTGTTCGCCCCCCCCCCCCCCCCTCCAAATGACAATTTGTCATGTGATCTGGTTTCAGGAGCAGCATCCCATCAAACCAGAGAGCCTCAATTGCTTTTATTGCCAGTGTGTTTCACTTTTATTGAGACCATTAATCTCGCATCACAGCATGTGAATGGCTTTATAATACTGAATCAGTGTGCTGAACACACATTTGCATTAGGGCCTGAGAGGAGAGGAGACAGACCAGACACATTGTCTCATCTACGTCTTATTGCAGAGCGGGGGCTCAGGATATTTCTTGCTTTGTCAAATGAGAGGCTCTAAATGCTGACTCACTGACCCTACCCTTGTAAAAGTTTATCTTCTTACAGTAACAGGATCGTAGAACTGTCGTCTTCCATTATCATGCTAGGGAGAGGAGATGCTATTGAAATATGACCCCTGTCTGACTCTCCCAAACAGGATCCAACTCAACCATCCTCTGCTGGTTCTTGTTAAGGCAGTCCTGATGCATAACCTCCTGTAAAACCATTGCATTATCCATTCTATTTCTTTTCATCTTAATTATCTCCACAACTCACAGCAGGCTATTACTCTCTAATCCAGATCCAGTGTCTTTAGTGCTTTACTTCCTTTCCCATTGAAATACACAGCCTTTTCAGGATGTCTTGTTTGTACTGAACAAAGCATAAAACTTGATTTGCTTCGGAGGGTGAGGTTCAGGGTTATATGGTCTTAGTTAATGAGGTCAGTGCCCATTGATATACAGTAACTATGCTTGTGTTCATAAAAACCTAGGCTCCAACTCACCCAGGGTTTGGAGGGCTAAAGAGAGAATGGACTAGTATGAGCTCATAGCAGTGAGATGGGACACATGAAGTCTGAGGGTTGAAGTGCCTGGGTCTCTCTCTCTCAGCTGTTGTGGTGGTGAGATGGTGGGATGGTGAAATGAACGGAGAGAATGTTTTATTTCTGACTTCACACTAAGAGTACTGCGCAGTACTGCATTGCCTGAGTGGGCTGACAACCAGTCATGCAACACAGAGTTGCCATGGAAACTGCAGGAAAGACGAGGGGAAAAGTGTAAGACAGTGGATGAGGAGAAATTCTGTCTTTTTCACCTAGAATGTTGACTGTGCAACGTATATCTGGCCTCAGTGTAGCATGGGGTGAATTTCTGTAAAAAAAAAACGTATTTCGCCCATTCTTGAACTAGTGTGTGTTACATAGGCAAGGTTTTGAACAGTTGGTTTGTTCCACATCTGCTTTTTTTTAACCCAACAAAACAAACATGGCCATGACACACATCAACACCATCATCCAAGACACCCTAGACCCACTCCAATATGCATACCACCCCAACAGATTACCCTATCTCAATTGTACACACTGCCCTCTCCCCTGGACAAGAGAGAAAATAACTATGTGAGAATGCTTTTCATAGACTACAGCTCAGTGTTCAATACCATAGTCCCCTCCAGGAACATCACCAAGCTAGGGACCCTGGGACTGAACCCCTCCCTCTGCAACTGGATCCTGGACTTCATGACAGGCCGGCCCAAGGTGGTGTTGGTAGGCAACGACACCTTCACCACGCTGACCCTCAACACGGGGGCCCCTCATGGGTGTGTGCTTAGTCCCCTAATGTACTCTCTGTTCACCCACAACTGTGTGGCCACGCACGGCCAACACCATCATCAAGTTTGCTGACGACACGACAGTCGTCAATCCTTTACATGATTGACTAGGTGAATCCAGGTGAAAGCTATGATCCTTTATTGATGTCACTTGTTAAATCCACTTCAATCAGTATAGATGAAGGGGAAGAGACATGTTAAAGAAGGATTTTTAAGCCTTGAGACAAATGACACATGGATTGTGTATGTGTGCCATTCAGATAATGAATGGAAAGACAAAAAATGTAAGTGCCTTTGAACGGAGTATGGTTGTAGTTGCCAGGCGCACCGGTTTGTGTCAAGAGCTCCATGGCTTTTCACGCTCTACAGATTCATGTGTGTGTCAAGAATGGTCCACCACCCAAAGGACATCCAGCCAACTTGACACAACTGTGGGAAGCATTGGAGTCAACATGAGCCAGCATCCCTGTGGGAAGCTTTAGAGGTGGGGGGAGGGAAACTCAATATCAGGATGGTGTTCCTAATGTTTGGTATACTCAGTGTATACACACCATATACAGTACACACTCACTCACACACTACATTGACACTCCCACACCAAACCCACACACATGCACATAAACTACACAAGCACACACACAAAATGCACACGCATACCGACACAACACACACACATGCATACACATTAGACACACACGCTTTTACACTCATCATTTGCTGCTGCTACTCTGTTCTTTATTTTACTCTTATAATTATCTATCCTGATGCCTAGTCACTATACCCTGCCTTCATGTACATATCTACTTCAAATACCTCGTACCTCTGCACATTGATCTGATACTGGTACTCCCTGTATATAGCTCCACATTGATCTGGTACAGTTACTCCCTGTATATAGCTCCACATTGATCTGGTACTGGTACTCCCTGTATAGAGCTCCACATTGATCTGGTACTGGTACTCCCTGTATATAGCTCCACATTGATCTGGTACAGTTACTCCCTGTATATAGCTCCACATTGATCTGGTACAGGTACTCCCTGTATATAGCTCCACATTGATCTGGTACAGTTACTCCCTGTATATAGCTCCACATTGATCTGGTACAGTTACTCCCTGTATATAGCTCCACATTGATCTGGTACAGTTACTCCCTGTATATAACTCCATTCTTGTGTATTTTATTTCTCTAGTGTTACTATTGTTATTTTTTTTAAACTCTGCATCGTTGGGAATGGCTTGTAAGCAAGCATTTCACGGTCAAGTCTACACCTGTTGTATTTGGCATATGTGACAAATACAATTCGGTTTGAAGTATCTAAAAAGGTTTTCAAAAAAAATGTAGCCTATTCATGAAATATTTCACAGTTGCAACATGGAATGTTCAGGCCAGTGATGTGATTTTAGTTAGTTAGTTATTACATAGCCTCAACCCAATACACCAAATATTGATGTTTTAAGAGCAAAATTAGCACATTCTTGCTCCAACCGTTCCAAAGCTGCACCAGGGCTCCACCTGCTGAACAGAGAAGAGCAACAGACAGGGACCTCAGACTGGGACTTAATAGCATTATGTAGCATATACAGTATCTTCCGTATTTGATCTGCCATCCATACCAGTAGGTCACAACAGTGGAAGGAATAAGGAGGGATAGAGTTTTCATTGGTAATGTATCAAATTAAGCACTAAATCTTCAAAAAGAGACACCAAGGGCATCTCTTTGTAGTCCACAAAGTCCTTCCTCATGACTCATTAATCCATACGGCACATTGGATACATTTGTTTGATCAGTGTAACACAGACGCTGGGAGTCAGGAAGCAGGTACAGGGGGTGAATTTAATAATACAAAAAAACATGGAACAATACAAAACAAGAGTGGCGTCTAGACATGAGAAACATAACTAATACTGCCTGGGGAAAGAACCAAAGGGAGTGACAGATATAGGGGAGGTAATCATAGAAGTGATGGAGTCCAGGTGAGTCTCATGAGGCGCAGGTTCGCGTAACGATGGTGACAGGTGTGTGTAATAATAAGTAAACTGTCGACAACGAGCGCCAGAGAGGTGGAGCAGGAGTAGAGTTTTGACAATCAGAGCAGGTTGGCCTCTACTTCAATTAAAAACTCTGCTGATTTATGTCCAACTGCTCCAAAGGATTAGCCAGGGCCCATGCAGAAATGTACAGTCAGGCAGAGTTAAAGAAAAAAAATCATTTTTATGTATGTAACTTGGCTGACTAAACTTCTAAATGTCAACTGAAACATTCTTAGTTCCTATTACAGGATTTGAAAGTACTGTAACTGTTGGATGTTGTTTTTAGATCCCAAACACTGCTAGATGATGCAGAAAGCGATTGATAAAGTTATTTAATTTGATATTTCTAGCAAATAGATCACATATTGTGAAACATTCCATGTAGGCTTAACAAGCAAAGCATTGCCATATTTTCCCTACAAGCCTTCCGATGCACTTTGAGATGTGGATGTTCTTTTCTTTTGGCCAGTATCAAAGACTGGAGCTGTCTCCATTCGGTTTCGCCCTACAGTTGAAATAAATGACGATATTGAGGAATAAAATATTAAAGTAATCGCTCATTTCAATTCAGGAGTGTTAAAGTAAAAACCCCATAAGAAAGCAGTATATTCTTTTCTGAATGATATTGAAGAATGAATCTAAAAAGTAATATTGATCATCAGGGAGTAAACAAAAGCTCTCCAGTGATTTAATACAGAATAAAATAAAAAGTGTTATTTAACATGAATGCCAATATAAAGGCGATTTCAGGTACGTTACAGAATAGTGTAAATGTTGATGAATATGGGAAAAGAGTACCTTATAATTTATGAGTAGACTTGCTCAAGCTTATGGTCAAAGTTTTAACATATTAATATGGTTCATATTAATATCTAATGCAAAAAAACGGATAATCTGAGTTAAATGAAATACGTTCTTCTATGTATTTCTCTAGCCAGATTGATTGTGTGCAAATTATATCCTCTGCCACCAAGCAAGGAAAGCTGCAACTAGCTAGCATAATATAACAATGTTCTACAACAGAGATCTTCTGGTAACCTTAATCATAGCACGCCAGAGTGATTTGCTACAACAAAGACTTCAAGACTATTCTCACACACGCTCCTGTGAGAAAATTGCCAGTGTTGAACTCTTCCAAATAATTCTCACAGCATTTGTGAAATTTAAGTAAAACACTTGCTTCAATGAAGGAATACTTGCGAGGAGTTCATAGAGTAGGCCTACAAATAGCTATACATTCATTGCCAAGGGCTGTGACTTTCATTACATGTAAGTTTTTTTAATTGTTTTTTATTTAACTAGTCAAGAACAGTTAAGAAAAAATTCTTATTGACAATGACGGTCTACCCCAGACGACACTGGGCCAATTGCCACCCTATGGGACTCCCAATCACAGCCAGATAAGATGCAGCCTGGATTTGAACCAGGGCCTGCAGTGACACCTCTTACTTATCTCCCCTCTTGACACAGTACAGTACAGACCCCACAACCTCCCTTCACACCTCAGGCATACAGGTGCCAGAGGCCACAGCAGTCATTCCTATCCAAATGATATGACTTCCATCCACTGAAAGCAAACACAGATAAGAAAGTAATTCTTTCATTGCTCCCCCAACACGACAGTCATTGTTTATAACATAGCCAGGGAAGGTGATGCTGAGGTGAGAGACACTTATTGAGCTGTAGGAGACACACTCCTCTCTCCTCCCTCTACACACTCCCTGTCAATGTTATAACATTTAGAGACAAAAAAATGTCCTGTGTTATTACCTGCTACGCATGTGTTATTATGGTGTTAAGTTATTACACATCAAACATGTATTTTCCTATTGGATCAATACACTGCGACAGCAAATCAAATCAAATGATCTTTCAAAGTCACTGCATTCAGATATGAGGCCACACAGACTAAAGGGTCATTAAAAAAGCTACAGGTGATTTCATTGAACTTTTCTAGCAACAGCCCCATAGAGAGCAGACCCTAGTCCTATGTCACTCAATTTAATTTCAAATGCATATTGGTCTGTGAAACATATAAAGGCAGCTACATCTGCATCTGTTGAATACAAATCTGCTGGACAGGTTATTGCAACTTATGATCTTTAATAATGTAATCCTATTAGCCCAATAAACTCGTCACACATTTCATGATTCATGCATTTAAATTACAGCAGTGTCATTTGAATGACCAAGTATTATCACTTTGGCAAGATCTAATATCTCTGTAACGAATATGTTCATTATGAGAGTATCAATTACATTAATGCTCTTTCTTTCTTGGGTATTCCTGAGAGGAGCATTTGAATTACACTGCCACTGTCTGTACAGAATTCAAGGATTTGGCTCCATGGCAAACAAGGTTTTGAGAATTGATGTGTCTTAGTAGCCAAATGTAAATTGGCCTTCTCCTGCTGGTTGTATGATTACGCGACATCATCATAAAATGTGAAGTGATTGAGATCCGGCTTGTATCATCGAGCAATCTAGCCGTTACACATACTACAGCATTTTTTAACTCTCAATTTCAAAACTTCTGACAGAATAAAACTGTCTTTATTAAATCAAACTCTGGAGGTTACTCCAGGGCCAATGTGGCAGAAACTGTTCAAGCCTTTTACCAAGGCCTGCTCTGACTCTGTACCTGGAGTAGAATCTTTGATTGAGAATGGGCTTACTACAGTAAAAGTCACAAGAACATTGTCCTTCCCACCCGCATGCCATGATGAAACCTGCTGCATGAAGAGCCAACACTGTGTTACATACAGCCGGCTGCCCTGACTCACAACTGAAGCACCTGACATTTTGTCATGGGAACATTTATTAGAGCAAAATGAATACATTAACTCCGCTGGGCAAATTTAGCAGTCAGATTATTTAATGGGAGGGAAATAAACAAGGAAATTCCTTTTGCAGCATTCACACAAAAAAGGCATTGTGGGAACTCTTAGATGAGTGGAGCTGACAAGCGACAGCAAACACAGCACTTTACTGCTGGGGACCAGGAGACAAGTACATGTCTTTACAGTGAGCTGCCCACTGATAATTAGTTTGGGATGCCGTTCTGGTGCAGTTGGCTAAAGAGTGTCCATATATGAGCTAAGCTATGATTCAACCCCAGAGCTCAGGGTTGAGCAGCATGTCATGTCCCTTTCCTGTTGAGCTGTCTCCCCCTAACACCACTACGGCCCCCCAACCCCTTACGACCCAGACACTGGGTTTAAAGGTCAAGGATTATGTTGCGATGTGTTAGCAAAGCAGCACTGATGGCATCAGGTACGCCTAATTAGCATGCTATAAACACACACACACACACATGCATGGATGCACACGCACACCTTCCTGCATTATCTGCTGCTGGTTTGCATTAGAACAGAGTGGGTATTTAAAATGGATAACATAAACAATTTAGAAAAACACAGAAACAAAATGTTATTACCACCTAAATCTAATTTATGGGGAAATGGAACTGCTGGGTGACATTTACTGTACATACAAATGAGGACAAACCTCTGATGAGAAGTTGATATTCCTTTAACTCGACATCAGGTAAAATGAGCATTTAGAAAAATCAATAGTATTCAGATTAAAGTCGGGGTGTTAAATCTCATTATAGTTTCACATGGCTGCATTTAATTGTACAGCAATGCACAATTACAGGCAACTTTTTGTATAGACGAAAGCAGCATGTTTTGTTAACTTTTCACAATATTAATGAACGCAGAAAAGCAACTGTTCACAGATAAAATATTCTATACTATTCCCTGAACCAAGAAGACAGTGCAGGGAAAACAGCTTCCAGTGATCTATGCGCATTCTGCTGTAGCGTGAATACTTTGTGATGAGGCCATGCTACTCAATCTGCACACCAATGGAAGAGAATGGAGAGACAGAGAATGATAGAGAGAGGAAATGGAAAGTGAGTGAGAGACAGGGGGAGAAAGAGACAGGGAGAGGGCAATAGAAGGAAGAAGAGAGAGAGATAGGGGGGAACTCTGGCATCAGTGTGTATTCTACTCATCCCACAGCGGACCAGGCTCTGGAGTGCTGTAATAAGGAGCTGTGAAATTGGAAAATGGAGGATTACTTTACCCTGCTGCGTTACACTCCAGCTTGACATATACAGCTACAAGACACAATGGCCTAATGGCCTACATGGGACCATCACTAACAGGCTAGGGGTAGATCAATCCTAAAATCTCCAAAAGAGACATATCGGTTAATATTGATTGTTGTACTGTATTTAGCTCCTCACAGCAAAATCTGTTCAATCTTGAAAGGAATGTGGGTAATATGACGCGTTCGGGTATACAATGTATGTCACGTTTCGGAACCACACAAAGTGTAGTTTCCAATTTTCCTAAAAGCAGCTCTCACACAGGCCTGGGAGAGAGAGAGGCTCATGCTGTGGGAGATGAATGTAACTCTGTGTGTCCTCTGCAGCACCACAAACCGAGGGCCCGGAACACAGTGGAATAGGGAAATGGTGCTGCATGCAGAATATCTCTCACATGCACACAGACACACACACACACACACACACACACACACACAGAGCCAGTTTCCCATCCTGCAGTAGGCTCTCTTTACTTTCCCCGCAGCAGGGGCCATTTTTGGCTTGCTGCTCTCGTCGGCAGCAGGGGCCTGTAGGGGCCCCCACTCGGTTGCTGCCTGAGTAACTGTTCAGAGTGAAGACACCCACGCTTTGTTACAAGCAAAAGCTTGTCACAGATTTTGTCTGTGGGCGGACAAGCCAGAGCTGCAGCCATATTCTGGAGTAGCGGAGAGATCGGAGATGGACTCTGCATATTCATGATGGAGATGGACCTCAGCATGGCACACCCGTATGGACTCAATGAGCCCACAAGTACAACTGACTTTTTCTCTGTTGAAGTATTTACAGATATTACCATCATCCGTAAACTGAAGGTTAGAGGGCATACCGCCCACATGAGTCAGATGAGGAGATCATGCAGTCTCTATTGCACTCCACACTGCCCTTTCCCACCTGGACAGAAGGAACACCTATGTGAGAATGCTATTAATTGACTACAGGTCAGTGTTCAACACCATAGTGCCCTCAAAGCTCATCAATAAGCTAAGGACCCTGGGACTAAACACCTCCCTCTGCAACTGGATCCTGGACTTCCTGACGGGCCGCCCCGAGGTAGTAAAGGTAGGTAACCACACATCCGCCACGCTGGTCCTCAACACAGATGCCCCTCAGAGGTGGCTGCTCAGCTCCCTCCTGTACTCCCTGTTCACTCATGACTGCACGGCCAGGCACGACTCCAACACCATCATTAAATTTGCTGATGACGGGGCCTCCCGGGTGGCGCAGTGGTCTAGGGCACTGCATCGCAGTGCTAGCTGCGCCACCAGAGTCTCTGGGTTCGCGCCCAGGCTTTGTCGCAGCCGGCCGCGACCGGGAGGTCCGTGGGGCGACGCACAATTGGGCTAGCGTCGTCCGGGTTAGGGAGGGTTTGGCCGGTAGGGATATCCTTGTCTCATCGCGCTCCAGCGACTCCTGTGGCGGGCCGGGCGCAGTGCGCGCTAACCAAGGGGGCCAGGTGCACAGTGTTTCCTCCGACACATTGGTGCGGCTGGCTTCCGGGTTGGAGGCGCGCTGTGTTAAGAAGCAGTGCGGCTTGGTTGGGTTGTGCTTCGGAGGACGCGTGGCTTTCGACCTTCGTCTCTCCCGAGCCCGTACGGGAGTTGTAGCGATGAGACAAGATAGTAATTACTAGCGATTGGAAACCACGAAAAGGGGGTAAAATTAAAATTAATGTTTTTTTTTAAATTGCCGATGACAACAACGAGACAGCCTATATGGAGGAGGTCAGAGACCTGGCTGTGTGGTGCCAGGACAACAACCTCTCCCTCAGCGTAATCAAGACAAAGGAGATGATTGTGGACTACAGGAAAAAGAGGACCGAGCACGCCCCCATTCTCATCGACGGGGCTGCAGTGGACAGTGTCCACATCACCAACAAACTAAAATGGTCCAAGCACACCACGACAGCCGTGAAGCGGGCACGACAAAACCTTTTCCCCCCAGGAGACTGAAAAGATTTGACATGGGTCCTCAGATCCTCAAAAGGTTCTACAGCTGCACCATCGAGAGCATCCTGACTGGTTGCATCACTGCCTGGTATGGCAACTGTTTGGCCTCCGACCGCAAGGCACTACAGAGGGTAGTGCAAACGGCCCAGTACATCACTGGGGCCAAGCTTCCTGCCATCCAGGACCTCTATACCAGGCGGTGTCAGAGGTAGGCCTTGAAAATTGTCAAAGACTCCAGCCACCCTAGACATAGACTGCTCTCTCTGCTACCACACGGCAAGCGGTACCGGAGCGCCAAATTTAGGTCCCAGAGGCCTCTAAACAGCTTCTACCCCCAAACCATAAGGCTCCTGAACCTCTAGTCAAATGTCTACCCAGACTATTCACATTGCCCTCCCTCCCCTCCCCACACCACTGCCACTCTCTGTTGTCATCTATGCATAGTCACTTTAATTAACTCTACATACATGTACATACTACCTCAACTAACCGGTGCCCCCGCACATTGACTCTGTACCGGCACCCCCCTGTATATATTGTTACTTTTTACTGCTCCTTTAATTACTTGTTACTTTTATCTCTTATTCTTATCTGTATTTTTTTTAAACTGCACTGTCGGTTAGGGGCTCGTAAGTAAGCATTTCACTGTAAGGTCTACACGTGTTGTATTCGGCGCATGTGACTAATACAATTTGATTTGTTGCTGTGTAGCTCACTGAGCCAGTGTGGATACTGGGAGGAAACTGTGTGATGATATACAGTATAATAAAGGGGAATGATAACAAGGTGTTGAAGAACACTGCAGGAGGAGGAGGGAGAGTAGATCTGTGTGCGGACTGGCGTCTCTCCTTATCTCTCTCGCACTTTCGCACAGATGATGCAGCACCATTGAAACGTGCAGATATCTGCAGCCAGTGGGGTAAAGTACTCAAGTAAAAATAATTGTAAGTACTACTTATGTCGTTTTTTGGGGTATCAGTACTTTATTTTACTAATTATATTTTTGACTACTTTTACTTTACTATATTTCTAAAGGATATTATGTACTTTTCACTCCATAAATTTTCCCTGACACCCAAAAGTACTCGATACATTTTGAATGCTTAGCAGGAAAGGAAAATCGTCCAATTCACACACTTATCAATTGAACATCCCAGGTCATATCTACTGTACTGCCTCTGATCTGGTGGACTCACTAAACACAAATGCTTCGTATGTGTTGGAGTGTGCCCCTGGCTATCCCCACCAAATTATAATAACGAAAATTGTACCGTCTGGTTTGCTTAATATAAGGAATTTTAAATGATTTATACTTTTACTTTTGATACTTAAGTATATTTTAGTAATTACATTTACTTTTGAAACTTACGTTTATTTAAAACCAAATATTTTTTGACTTTTAGTAGTATTTTACCTGTTGACATTTTCTATTAAGGTATCTGTCACGGATCCCACCCGGTACTGCTGCTCATTCCGTTCACCAGCTCCAGAGGTCTATGTCACCGGCCTTCTATGCATCACTGAATTACGGACTCCTCTTTAAATATGCGTATTCCTCCAAAGCTCAGTTGTCCTGAGTCTGCACAACTCTGCCAGGACCTAGGATCAAGAGAGACACTCAAGTGTTTTAGTACTAAATCTCTTGACACAATGATGAAAATAATCATGGCCTCTAAACCTTCAAGCTGCATACTGGACCCTATTTCAACTAAACTACTGAAAGAGCTGCTTCCTCTGCTTGGCCCTCCTACGTTGAACATAATAAACGGCTCTCTATCCACCGGATGTGTACCAAACTCACTAAAAGTGGCAGTAATAAAGCCTCTCTTGAAAAATCCAAACCTTGACCCAGAAAATATTTAAAAACTACCGGCCTATATCGAATCTTCCATTCCTCACAACAATTTTTGAAAAAACTGCTGCACAGCAACTCACTGCCTTCCTGAAGACAAACAATGTATACAAAATGCTTCAGTCTGGTTTTAGACCCCATCATAGCACTGAGACTGCACTTGTGAAGGTGGTAAATGACATTTGAATGGCATCAGACCGAGGCTCTGCATCTGTCCTCGTGCTCCTAGACCTTAGTGCTGCTTTTGATACCATCGATCAGCACATTCTTTTGGAGAGATTGGAAACCCAAATTGGTCTACACGGACAAGTTCTGGCCTGGTTTAGATCTTATCTGTCAGAAAGATATCAGTTTGTCTCTGTGAATGGTTTGTCTTCTGACAAATCAACTGTACATTTCGGTGTTCCTCAAGGTTACGTTTTAGGACCACTATTGTTTTCACTATATATTTTACCTCTTGGGGATGTCATTCGAAAACATAATGTTAACTTTCACTGCTATGCGAATGACACACAGCTGTACATTTCAATGAAACATGGTGAAGCTCCAAAATTGCCCTCGCTAGAAGCCTGTGCTTCAGACATAAGGAAGTGGATGGCTGCAAACTTTCTACTTTTAAACTCGGACAAAACAGAGATGCTTGTTCTAGGTCCCAAGAAACAAAGAGATCTTCTGTTGAATCTGACAATTAATCTTGATGGTTGTACAGTCGTCTCAAATAAAACTGTGAAAGACCTCGGTGTTACTCTGGACCCTGATCTCTCTTTTGACGAACATATCAAGACTGTTTCAAGGACAGCTTTTTTCATCTACGTAACATTACAAAAATCAGAAACTTTCTGTCCAAAAATGATGCAGAAAAATGTATCCATGCTTTTGTCACTTCTAGGTTAGACTACTGCAATGCTCTACTTTCCGGCTACCCGGATAAAGCACTAAATAAACTTAAGTTAGTGCTAAATACGGCTGCTAGAATCCTGACTAGAACCAAAAAATCTGATCATATTACTCCAGTGCTAGCCTCCCTACACTGGCTTCCTGTTAAGGCAAGGGCTGATTTCAAGGTTTACAGCTAACCTACAAAGCATTACATGGGCTTGCTCCTACCTATCTTTCCAATTTGGTCCTGCCGTACGTTCGCTACGGTCACAAGACGCAGGTCTCCTAATTGTCCCTAGAATTTGTAAGCAAACAGCTGGAGGCAGGGCTTTCTCCTATAGAGCTCCATTTTTATGGAATGGTCTGCCTACCCATTTGAGAGACGCAGACTTGGTCTCAACCTTTAAGTCTTTACTGAAGACTCATCTCTTCAGTTGGTCATATGATTGAGTGTAGTCTGGCCCAGGAGTGTGAAGGTGAACGGAAAGGCTCTGGAACAACGAACCGCCCTTGCTGTCTCTGCTTGGCGGGTCCCCCTCTCTCCACTGGGATTCTCTGCCTCTAACCCTATTACAGGGGCTGAGTCACTGGCTTGCTGGTGCTCTTCCATGCCGTCCCTAGGAGGGGTGCGTCACTTGAGTGGGTTGAGTCGATGACGTGATCATCCTGTCTGGGTTGGCGCCCCCCCTTGGGTTGTGCCGTGGCGGAGATCTTTGTGGGCTATACTCGGCCTTGTCTCAGGATGGTAAGTTGGTGGTTGAAGATATCATAAGGTGAATGCACCAATTTGTAAGTCGCTCTGGATAAGAGCGTCTGCTAAATGACTTAAATGTAAATGTAAATGTAAGATATCCCTCTAGTAATGTGGGGACTGTGCTTTGGCAAAGTGGGTGGGGTTATATCCTGCCTGTTTGGCCCTGTCTGGGGGTATCATCGGATGGGGCCACAGTGTCTCCTGACCCCTCCTGTCTCAGCCTCCAGTATTTATGCTGCAGTAGTTTATGTGTTGGGGGGCTAGGGTCAGTCTGTTATATCTGGAGTACTTCTCCTGTCTTATCCGGTGTCCTGTGTGAATTTAAGTATACTCTCTCTCTTTCTCTCTCTCAGAGGACCATGCCTCAGGACTACCTGGCATGACGACTCCTTGCTGTCCCCAGTCCACCTAGCCGTGCTGCTGCTCCAGTTTCAACTGTTCTGCCTGCGGCTATGGAACCATGACCTGTTCACCGGACGTGCTACCTGTCCCAGACCTGTTGTTTTCAACTCTCTAGAGACAGCAGGAGTGGTAGAGATACTCTTAATGATCGGCTATAAAAAGCCAACTGACATTTACTCCTGAGGTGCTGACTTGCTGCACCCTTGACAACTACTGTGATTATTATTATTTGACCATGCTGGTCATTTATGAACATCTGAACATCTTGGCCATGTTCTGTTATATTCTCCACCCGGCACAGCCAGAAGAGGACTGGCCACCCCTCATAGCCTGGTTCCTCTCTAGGTTTCTTCCTAGGTTTTGGCATTTCTAGGGAGTTTTTCCTAGCCACCGTGCTTCTACACCTGCATTGCTTGCTGTTTGGGGTTTTAGGCTGGGTTTCTGTACAGCACTTTGATATATCAGCTGATGTAAGAAGGGCTATATAAATACATTTGATTTGTCTTCACCTGGAATGCTTTTCCAATAGTCTTGTTGAGCACTTCTTGGCTGCTTTTCCTTCACTTTGAGGTCCAACTCATCCCAAACCATCTCAATTGGGTTGAGGTCGGGTGATTGTGGAGCCCAGGTCATCTGATGCAGCACAACATCACTCTTCTTCTTGGTCAAATAGCCCTTACACAGGCCGGAGGTGTGTAGGGTCATTGCACTTTTGAAACACAAACGATAGTCCCACTAAGTGCAAATCAGATGGGATGGCATATCACTGCAGAATGCTGTGGTAACCATGCTGGCTAAATGTGCCTTCAATTCTAAATAAATCACTGACAGTGTCACCAGCAAAGCACCCCCACACCATCACACCTCCTCCTCCATGCTTCACGGTGAGAACTACACATGCGGAGATCATCCGTTCACCTACTCTGCGTCTCACAAAGACAGAGCGGTTGGAGCCAAAAATCTCCAATTTGGACTCATCAGACCATCAGACCGATCTAATGTCCATTGCTTGTGTTTCTTGGCCCAAGCAAGTCTCTTCTTCTTAATGGTGTCCTTTAGTAGTAGTTTATTTGCAGCAATTCAACCATGAAGGCCTGATTCTCCTCTGAACACTTTTTTGGTTACTACATGATTGTCCATATGTGTTATTTCATAGTTTTGATGTCTTCACTATTATTCTACAAATGTAGAAAATAGTAAAAATAAAGAAATACCCTTGAATGAGTAAGTGTGTCCAACCTTTTGAATGGTACTATATATTATACTATAGTATTTTTTCATGTGGGAGCTCAGTGAGCCGATGGGTCCTTTCCATTCCTCTCCTCTCTGTTCTCCTCTCTTCTCCAAAACTCCCCCCTCCCCAAAGTAATCCGAGGGGTACAACATGGCTTGTGTCAGCTTGTAAAACCTGTCTCACTAAAGTATACAACTATATTAACGTAAATAACAGAGTCAGAATACATCCCTACATACAATATGAGTGATTTACATTTACACTTTTATGCTGTGTTGATCCAGTACACTGTTGCTATGGTAATTGGAAGAGGTGGCCAGTCCACTGGCAAGTTGTGCAAAGCTCTGTCTGAAGCGTGAAGGGAAGTGATTTACTGGTCTGACTACACATAGTGGTAATTGGGCCTCGCCAATAGTTTAATGAGGTACCGTAGCTAGAAAGATGGCTTAACAAAAATAGGGGCACTTCTATGTCAGGCAATATTTGATATCATTACTCTTAAGCAGAGCATATGGTGAATATTCATTAGAAGGAAAATAGGGCTGAAGATATATGTTAATTGGTGCTAAAAGTTGGCTTAAAGATCATGGAATGAACAGTTACTAACGTTGATCAAACCATTTCATTCCCATAATGTTTCCTTGAACCTTAACGGAATATCTTTCGACAGTTTGCTTAATTTACAACAGTTTGTTCGAGGAGAAAAGGTTTCTTGTCTCCTTGTAACAAAAATTTGGGGGTGGAAGTCTGGAAGAAGGGGTTTCCACAAATGTTGTTTGTCTAAGAAATGTGATTACGGTAAATGTGCCTACAAGACATTTGACTGTAGAGCAGAACAAGTCAATATACTTAATCAACTGCATCAAGTGAATGACCTTGCTCTGTTTGTATACTGTGCATGATACTCTATACCAGGCGGTGTCAGAGAAAGGCCCTAAAAATGTTCAAAGACTCTAGCCACCCAAATCATAAACCGTTCTCTCTGCTACCGCATGACAAGCAGTACCAATGCACCATGTCTGGAACCAACAGGACCCTGATGTAACGGCAGTCTAGCTCTTCCTCCTCCTCGGATGAGGAGAGGCGAGAAGGATCAGAGGACCAATGTGCAGCGTGGTAATTAGACATAATGAATTTAATCAAACAAAAACAAGACACTATACAAACTGACAAAACACACTAACCGTCACAGTCCCGTGTAGCACCAACACTGACACAGGAACAATCACCCACAAACAAACAGTGAGAACAGCCTACCTTAATATGGTTCTCAATCAGAGGAAACGTCAAACACCTGCCTCTAATTGAGAACCATATCAGGCAACACATTTAACCCAACATAGAAACAGACAAACTAGACACACAACATAGAATTCCCACCCAGCTCACGTCCTGACCAACACTAAACAAGCAAAACACATAAGAACTCTGGTCAGGACGTTACACCTGAACAGCTTCTACCTCCAAGCCATAAGCCATATCAGCACTGACCCTTTTATGCATTAATTATTTTGACTTGCCACATATGCTGCTGCTACTATTTATTATCTATCCTATTGCATTGTCACTTCACCCTTACCTGTATGTACATATTTACCTCAATTACCTCGTACCTCTGCACATCGACTTGGTACTGGAACCCTGTGTATATAGCCAAGTTATCATTACTCATTGTGTTTACTTCTTGTGTTATTTTTTTTTCCAATAATTTTTCAATTTTTCTCTCTGCGTTGTTGGGATGGGCCCATAAGTAAGCATTTCACTGTTAGTTTACACCTGTTGTTTACAAAGCATGTGACAAATAAAATGTGAGTACTTGTGTATGATATTTTCCCTGAGGCCAAGGAGACTCACTGCTTTAAAGTACTCACTTTAAGGGGCAGGGAGCAGCCAGGGTGAGGAGGGAGCCCTTTTTTTACCCCAGTTTCTCCCCAATTGGTAGTTACAGTCTTGTCTCATCGCTGCAACTCCCATACGGACTTGGGAGAGTCTGAAGGTACGGACGTCGGAGAAGCTAAGGTTGAGAGCCGCACCAATGTGTCAGAGGAAACACCGTGCACCTGGCAACCGTGTCAGTGTGCACTGCGCTCGGCACAGGAGTCGCTAGTGCCCGATGGGACAAGGACATCCCTGCCGGCCAAACCCTCCCCTAACCATGACAATGCTGGGCCAATTGTGCGCCGGCTGCAACAGAGCCTGGACTAGAACCCATAATCTCTAATGGCACAGCTAGCACTGCGATGCAGTGCCAGCCTTAGACCACTGCGCCACTCGGGAGGCCATTGAGGGACCCTTTTTTAATGACAAGATTGAGCTCCATCAAGTGCATCAAGGCAAGGCTATATTTAGACTGAATGCAATTCCAGAAAGCTTCTGTTCATCTTGAGGGAAGACTATGAGGAAACTTGACTTATTTAATCATTTATCAGTGTTGTGGATCTATCTCTCTTCAATCATCACTGACTCCACCCTCTACAATACTATCACCTTTAGATGAAAGCAATGACCAGCAGAATATCAATCTGAAGTCAACGTGTCTGTATAGTCATAAGAAGTGTACGATATTACACTTTTTATTAACACATCAATAGAACTCTTTGCATTTCCTTGAATCCTTAGCCAAAGGAAAAGAGAGACTTGAAAACCAGAACTGATGTTGAGAGTGTTGTGGGGATGTCAAAGGTGAAACTTTGAGATGGTGCTGGAATAAAGTCTGCAACATTTAAAAACCCATACACAGTTCTCTGTCCTTAACAAAAATCTTAAAATGTATTGAATTTCATAATCGAAGAGTAAATGATGCAACAACTGAGTAATGCTCACATAGGCTATGTCTTTGGCCATATTGAGCATGTTCTGAATTGAAAACTTCCCTTTGCCTTTTGTTATGAAAAAGAATGGGAAAATCAGTCAAGCTATTCCATGGGACGCGTGAATGTAGGCCATAGTGACCTAGATGACATAGGACCTACTTTCATCTGATTGGCTTTATCAAGCTTTATCCACTTCCAGTTCCCAGGCTTAATCCAAAACGGACCTGTCTCACAGCCATATCCTCCTCCTTCCCCTGCAGATCCCAGCTGAAACGTGACATGTCACAGAAAGTAGCAGTACCCGGCCTTAATGCTCAGCATCAGCAGTACATATCAGATTCCCCCACTGTGGCAATATGTTCGCTATTCAAAGTCATGTTTGCCATCACTTTATTAATCTCTGTAGAGGTATTGTGGGGAACAACCTCTGGATTGAAGAGAGTGAAAAAGCATATATTATACATAAGTCATATATTTAGTCATACACTAATGCTTGTCATCTATCTCATGGTAAAGACAGTTCCTGCTGAATTGTTATTTTTTTTATTTAACTAGGCAAGTCGGTTATGAACAAATTCTTATTTTACAATGATGGCCTACCCCGGCCAAACCCTCCCCTAACCCAGACGACGCTGGGCCAATTCTGCGAAGGCCTATGGGACTACCGATCACGGCCGGTTGTGAGACAGCCCAGGATCGAACCAGGGTCTGTAGTGACTTCTATAGCACTGCGATGCAGTGCCTTAGACTGCTGTGCCGCTCGAGAGGATAAAAGTACCGGCTAGCAGACATTCTGCTTGTTTGTCCCAAATGTGTCCTCTTACAGTTACCCGCATGAAAAAATACTAGTGTACACTATGGAAGAATAATATAGTATTATTCACTGTAGTGTTTTTGCGGACGTTACTGTTGTTTTCCCTGTAGTGTTACAGTGAATATTGTAGTATTTACTGCAGTATACTGTAGTATTTACTACAGGATAAATACTGTAGTAAAAAAAATGTAGAATATATTGTAGTAATTACTGTAGTGTTTTGGGGGATATTACTGAGTGTTTACTAAAGTTATTTTGTTTTATTATCTTTGACCATAATGAACACAATATATGGTCTATACTTGGCATGTAGGTTTCTCACTTATGGGTGGCACAAATTGGGATAAGGGCGAGGGGAATGGGCAGGGTTAGGTATATGCAAATTGTATACTGTTGTATTTACTACAGTTTAAAAAAGTAAGTGTATTTTTGACATTTTTGTAGTATTTACTAGTGTTTTTTTGTGGATAATACTGTAGCATTTACTATAGCATTCTACAGTATACTACACAATTCTATACTAAGTACTACACATGATCGAGGGATACTACAGCATGTAGCATAGTATTCTACAGTACACTACTGTTTACTACAGAATTCTATAATAAGTACTGTAGTAATCCATAGAAAATGGTAGTATATTTTATGTGGATAGTTCCACCATGATTTCCACAATAAGACAACAACTCTGACATATTTTACTCCAAATGTTATACAGTACACAATGACAACAACTAGCCTCATGGGCTTTTACTAGAAAGTATACTACTTTTGCTTCATTGTCTTAGTTATGTAAATGGTGATGGCGAGATGCCAAGGCCTAGAATGAAAAATGATGACACACACACACCCACTCAATGAAAAACTGTGATTTTAATGAGGGTTGGAAAATTATAATTGAAAAGGAAGTCTATAAAAACTGTCTATATCTCCTCCTCATACTTTGTATTGTTACAGTATATGCTTGATTCTTTTCAACAAACCCTCTCTGTCTCTCTCTTTCTCCAGATAGCAGAAAACCAGATGTTAGGCTATGGCTCCTTCTTCTTCTTGGCTAGTTGCCAGGTCCACTGGCTCTCCAATGACTTTGAAAAGGAAAACCATTCAGGGATGTGACCTTTGGCAGGAGAAACATCAAACCCTCCAAGGCATGAATATCATCCCTCAGAATAACTGGAGACGAATTCAGATACTTCCAAGGAATTACATCAAAATGATCAAAGCTTGGATAGTCCAAGTGGAAACTAAGGACATCTGTATGGAACATAAATTTATAGTCAATATACTGGACAAAACAATGTATTGCTTGAAAAGTGAGTAATTTTATGAGATATGTCTGATATCTATACAATGGCTCTTTTCTGTCAGACCAAAGTATTCTGTTTGTGGGCTGAGTCTGAAAGAAGTTTAGAAAAACTGTGCTTGATAGCTTGAAATGACAAATTAACAATTATTTCACCTGAGACACCTGCCATTTTGTTGTATTATAACAGTAGGAGTGTAGCTGAACTTACGAATCATGAGCTTCCAAAATAATGGAGGCAATGTGAAGGCAAGGGGACAAACAATATAACTTGTCTGGAGGAAGGTCATCAATCAACTGAGAGGGTAAGTATAAGGCAGCCTGCTGAGGTTGCTGTGCAATCCTCAAAAATATATATTTCTTCATGGTGAGGATAAATGCATGAACATCAGATATGATCGCATCCAGAGCAATGAGACAGATAACTGATGGCTCTTCGTTTATTCCAGTGGGTAAATAGAAAGGCTTGGTGCTGAGAGGGTACATTTTACACTGAGCAACCAAATCTCTCTCAGCCAGAGGCCATAACGCCACTCCATACTCAGTGCCTTAGACTGCTGCGCCACTCGAGAGGCCCAAAAATGTTGTTTCTAAGGAAACACAGGGCTCTATTTTAACAACCCTAACACAATGGTAAATCTTAGAGCTGGCGGTAGCATTATAGGTTCGGGGGGGGTGTCATAAATATTTTTGCTATTTTCACAACTGGAATATGGGCGCAGTAGCTGGCAGAGGTGCAAAGGGGCTGAGTTTTGATGAATAAACAAGTTGTGGGTATGTCGAGGACTGGTCCATCACTGGCCAATCAGAACGTGCTCCATGGCTAAATATGTGTTTGCTTCAAGTTGTCTATTTATGGTCTTTTATGTATTTTGCTTGTAATCAATTCCAATTTGAATGTTAGTCCGTTATGGCCTCGTTCATTAAAATAGCCAATCCCATATTTTCTAAATATGTTGAACATGTTTGCAGTCCACATTGTGTAACGGTTGTCCTCCTCCTCTTCATCCGAAGAGGAGGAGCAGGGATTGAACCAAAATGCAGCGGATTGTGAAGACATGATATTTATTAAAGTAAAGACGGAAAAAACACGAAAACGAAATACACTTGACTAATAAACAAAATAACAAACGGAGTAGACAGACCTGGAAGACGAACTTACATAAACACGAAGAACGCACGAACAGGGAAAATAGCCTACACATAAATAACGATGAACAAACAAACCGAACAGTCCCGTATGGTGCGACAAACACTGACACAGGAGACAACCACCCACAACGAACACTGTGAAACAACCTACCTAAATATGACTCTCAGTTAGAGGAACGCCAAACACCTGCCTCTAATTAAGAGCCATACCAGGCAACCCATAAACCAACATAGAAACAGAAAACATAGAATGCCCACCCAAACTCACGTCCTGACCAACTAACACATACAACAAACTAACAGAAATAGGTCAGGAACGTGACACATTGTTCTAATTGAATTGCTTCAATATGGAAATACATACTTAAACATAGGCTATAGCATTCACACTGATATAGCGGCTAGGCCTACTGTAAATTGCAGTCTGGACAAAACCTAGTCAATAAGCAAGATTAAATTCCCGAGGCTACTGATAAGGCCTAAAAAGACAGTATATCAATCTAATCAAATGCTAATAAAAAGGAAACAACTTGTTTGAAATAAGTTATGTCTAATGCAGATACCAGCATCATAATTGCTCCCCGTGGGCGTATAATACAGACAAGGCAACTTAAAGTATGGACGGTTTTACGCACATCCAAACTTTTCACACGAGCTGGATAAAGATCCAATATAAATAGAATGGGGAAATGTCCACTCACCATTATTGTAACGATTGTCTACTTCGTCCTCCTCCTCAGACGAGGAGAGGCGAGAAGGATCTGAGGACCAATACGCAGTGAGATAGTTCGACATAATGAATTTATTAAACAAAACGAAGACGAAACGAAAGACACTTGATAAACTACAAAACAAATAAACGATGTAGACAGACCTGAACTAACGAACTTACATAAACACGAAGAACGCATGAAACAGGTACAGACTACATAAACGAACGAACAAACCGAGACAATCCCGTGTGGTGCAACATACACAGACACAGGAGACAACCACCCACAACAATCAATGTGAAAACACCTACCTTAATATGGCTCTCAATCAGAGGAAATGAAAACCACCTGCCTCTAATTGAGAGCCATATCAGGTCACCCTTTAACAAACATAGAAACACATAACATAGACTACCCACCCAAACTCACGCCCTGACCGTCAAACACATACAAAATAACAGAAAACCGGTCAGGAACGTGACATAACCCCCCCCCCTCAAGGTGCGTACTCCGAACGCACCACCAAAAGTCTAGGGGAGGGTCTGGGTGGGCGTCTGACCACGGTGGTGGCTCAGGCTCTGGGCGAGGTCCCCACCCCAACATAGTCAATCCCAGCTTACGTCTCCCCCTTCGAATGACAACCCTCATTTTACACCCACTAAATTTAAAGGTTAACCTTAAGACAAGGGGCAGCACCGGGACAAGGGGCAGCACCGGGATAAGGTAGCTCAGGACCGAGAGATAGCTCAGGACAGAGAGGTAGGTCAGGACAGAGAGGTAGCTCAGGATAGAGGGGCAACTCCGGACTGAAGGGCAGCTCCGGACAGAGGGGCAGTTCTGGACAAATGACAGCTCTGGGCTGAGGGGCAGCTCATGACTGGCTGACGGCTCTGGACGCTCATGGCTGGCTGACGGCTCTGGACGCTCATGGCTGGCTGACGGCTCTGGACGCTCATGGCTGGCTGACGGCTCTGGACGCTCATGGCTGGCTGACGGCTCTGGACGCTCATGGCTGGATGACGGCTCTGGCAGATCCTGTCTGGTTGGCGGCTCTGGCAGATTCTGTCTGGTTGGCGGCTCTGGCAGATCCTGTCTGGTTGGCGGCTCTGGCAGATCCTGTCTGGTTGGCGGCTCTGGCAGATCCTGACTGACGAATGGCTCTAGCGGCTCCTGACTGACTAACGGCTCTGACAGCTCGGGACAGACGGGTGGCTCTAATGGCTCGGGACAGACGGATGGCTCAGACGGCACTGGGCAGACGGATGGCTCAGACGGCGCTGGGGAGACGGATGGCTCAGATGGCGCTGGGGAGACGGATGGCTCAGATGGCGCTGGGGAGACGGATGGCTCAGATGGCGCTGGGGAGACGGATGGCTCAGATGGCGCTGGGGAGACGGATGGCTCAGATGGCGCTGGGGAGACGGATGGCTCAGATGGCGCTGGGGAGACGGATGGCTCAGATGGCGCTGGGGAGACGGATGGCTCAGATGGCGCTGGGGAGACGGATGGCTCAGATGGCGCTGGGCAGACAGATGGCTCAGATGGCACTGGGCAGACGGATGGCTCAGATGGGAATGGGCAGACGGATGGCTCAGATGGCACTGGGCAGACGGATGGCTCTGGCCGGATGAGGCGCACTGTAGGCCTGGTGCGTGGTGTCGGAACTGGAGGCACCGGGCTAAGGACACGCACCTTCAGGCTAGTGCGAGGAGCAGGGACAGGGCACACTGGACTCTCAAAACGCACTATGGACCTGGTGCGTGGTACCGGCACTGGTGGCACCGGGCTGAGGGCACGCACATCAGGACGAGTACGGGGAGAAGGAACAGTGTGTACAGGGCTCTGGAGACGCACAGGTGGCTTAGTGCGTGGTGCCGGAACTGGAGGCACTGGGCTGGAGACACGCACCATAGGGAGAGTGCGTGGAGGAGGAACAGGGCTCTGGAAACGCACTGAAAGCCTGGTGCGTGGAGTAGGCACTGGTGGTACTGGGCTGGGGCGGGGAGGTGGCGCCGGAAATACCGGACCGTGCAGGCGTACTGGCTCCCTTGAGCATTGAGCCTGCCCAACCTTACCTGGTTGAATCCTCCCCGTAGCCCGACCAGTGCGGGGAGGTGGAATAATCCACACCGGGCTATGTAGGCGAACCGGGGACACCATGCGTAAGGCTGGTGCCATGTAAGCCGGCCCAAGGAGACGTACTGGTGGCCAGATATGTAGGGCCGGCTTCATGACATCCGGCTCAATACTCAATCTAGCCCTACCAGTGCGGGGAGGTGGAATAACCCGCACCGGGCTATGAACACGTACAAGAGACACCATGCGCTCTACTGCGTAACACGGTGTCTGCCCATACTCTCGCTCTCCACAGTAAGTACAGGGAGTGGGCGCAGGTCTCCTACCTGACTTCGCCACTCTCCCTCTTAGGCCCCCCCCCCCCAAGACATTTTTGGGGTTTACTCACAGGCTTCCTACTGCGTCGTCGTGCTGCCTCCATACGCCGGTACCCCTCCTCGCACTGCGCCAGAGAATCCCAGGCGGGCTCCGGCCCTCGCCCTGGGTTGATCGCCCACCTGTCGATCTCCGCCCACGTAGTGTAGCCCAGATCCTTTTCCTGCTTCCGAGCTAGCTCCTCATATCGCCGCCTCTCTGCTTTCGCTGCCTCCAGCTCAGCTTTGGGGCGGCGATATTCTCCTGGTTGTGCCCAGGGTCCCTTTCCGTCCAATATTTCCTCCCATGTCCACGAGTCCTGGTTTCCTTGTTGCGCTCCCCCACGCCGCTTGGTCGTATTATGGTGGGTGGTTCTGTAACGATTGTCTACTTCGTCCTCCTCCTCAGACGAGGAGAGGCGAGAAGGATCTGAGGACCAATACGCAGCGAGATAGTTCGACATAATGAATTTATTAAACAAAACGAAGACGAAACGAAAGACACTTGATAAACTACAAAACAAATAAACGATGTAGACAGACCTGAACTAACGAACTTACATAAACACGAAGAACGCATAAAACAGGTACAGACTACATAAACGAACGAACAAACCGAGACAATCCCGTGTGGTGCAACATACACAGACACAGGAGACAACCACCCACAACAATCAATGTGAAAACACCTACCTTAATATGGCTCTCAATCAGAGGAAATGAAAACCACCTGCCTCTAATTGAGAGCCATATCAGGTCACCCTTTAACAAACATAGAAACACATAACATAGACTACCCACCCAAACTCACGCCCTGACCGTCAAACACATACAAAATAACAGAAAACCGGTCAGGAACGTGACAATTATACTGCTCACAAATTGAATGTTTTATAAACATCATGGAACCATCTTATTGGCACTTCTCCAGAAATATCAGATGAAATTGCATTCGAGCAATGTACATTATCACCATAAACCCATGGATGGTGTATCTTTCTAATTTTGTTATAATCAAATTAAAAACAATCAAAACAAAATTTAAACCAAAAACAATATTTCTAAATAGGATCGGGTCTGACGCATGATATCATAAGTCGCTTCTCTCGTTCCATGGCACTGTGGGCACACATAGGCCTAAATGTCTTTACGCATAACATTCGCACATCTATACAAAATACTAGTCTCCTGTCAATTGTATCATTGCCTATGTGCGGGGCAGAAAAAAAATAACATCTGGCGTTTATGGTATTATAGGAGGACTGAATAGTTTGGAGGAGCTTGTCTTCGGTAATAGGACAAGGGGCACTCTGAAAATGGGGATGGATAGCCTATGCACAAGCGAAATGCAGGTATGTGAATTGTGAATACAATGTGAACGCACTCTCAGTAGATAATTTAAAACCCCTTTATGTATATAGGCTACTTTTTGCTAATGGCCAGGATAAAACAACGCACCTATGCGACGCTACTAAACTAGCCTTGAAGTATGATATGCTTGGTTTTTAATCAAATTAAACGAAATTATGGGAAACCAATCTTGTTTATGTTTCTACTCACTGGGCACAGACTTCATTTATACGTAAAATTTTGATTTACATTAGATTGAGTTGTCAACTAACGTGAATTCAACGTGAAATCCAATCCAATCAGTTTTCCATGTTGATTCCTACATTGTCACAGTGAGTTTTTGTTGTTGAAATAAGGTGGAAACCACATTGATTCAACCAGTTTTCGACCAGTGGGTAAATACGAGATTCACGACACAAAAGGCACATCTATCCTTCCATGCCATTATCAACTGCGTTACTAAGAACTGCTTATTGTGTGTCTTAAAACTTCCAATTAGCGCTGCATGAAATTGTCACTTTTCCTCTTGTTTTTAAGGACACACCTCAAATATTGCCACCACTCCCACCTCAGCACAAGCGAGCTGATGTTAGACAGGTAAATTGGATAAGGCTAGTGCGCCAGGTTTTGCATGACGTAATTGCAAACTAATGTGCCTTCGAGACTTGCACCTCCTTAGCGCCAGCCGAAAATAAAGCAAACAGTGAAAATAGCCTTAAAATTTCACGACACAATCAGAATGATTATGCTGTTGTCTTTATGCTTGTTCCCTATATCATGGGTAAGGAACAAGCAGTTTGCTGCAATAATGCCCAAAGCCAAACCATTCAAGCCATCGTACTCTCTGTCAAAGTCATTATTGACGAGGCAGTAATGGAATAGCATTTAGCATTACATAAATAACCTGATTAATATAATTGGAATATACAGAGCTCAACAGGCTATCCTAATACTGTACACTCCTTGGGGCACTAATGGAAAACATCAATATTCATACATTTCATAAGGATAATATCCAGGCTGCATCACATCCGGCCGTGATTGGGAGTCCCATAGGGCGTTACACAATTGGCCAAGCGTCGTCTGTGTTTGGCCAGGGTAGGCCATCATTGTAAATAATATTTTGTTCTTTAACTGACTTGACTAGTTAAATAAAGTTTAAATAAAAAATACAAATAACAAATATCAAAACATGTTTAATGTATGAAATGAAGAATGGACATCCATTACTTGGAAAGGTATCAGGTTAATGTTATTGACCTGCACTGCTTGCTTATTGAAGATTGTATTACATTTTACAACTGGTGTTTTTTTTCACCAAACAATAATAGGCCCAATTTTATTTCATGATTTGTTTGTGCATTAGGGAAAGGTTCATTGGATTTGATTGGAAGTAGCTGGAACTTAACCCAGATTGCTTCCAGTTTAAACAGACTTTGCAATGTAATTAGGAATGTCATTACAGGTTATGCATGGGTACATCCCAAACCTATTTTATAACTGTCTGAATAAAAAAAAAAAAAAAAGTGTTTCTCTGTTTGTCCTTACAATGCTGTGTTCATGTCATGTCGGAAACTCAGGACCTCTGAGTTCAAATAAGCGTAAGTTATTTGTGTAGTTTCCTATTGGTTGATTCTGATACCTCGCAAGTGGGAAACTCGGAATGTGACACTTCCGCCGGAGTTAACAAGTTGGAAATGTCAGAGTTGCCGATATGACGTGAACGTGGCATAAACCTCTACACTACCATGTGCACTGGAGAGTGCCCGTCACGTGGGACATTTCACTCCGCTATCCCCAGTATAATGCCTCGTTCACGTCATGTCAGAAGTTTGAAAACTCAGAAATGTCCGACTTGCTTACCTAGGCGGAGGAGTCGGATTCTGAGGTTCCCACTTGAGAGGTATCAGAATCAACCAATAAGAAGCTCTAGTCTACGTAAATAACTACCGTTAATTTTAACTTGGAGGTCCCAAGAATCCGACATGAAGTGAACGCAGCATTATACACGAGCCATGTTCAACCAGTTAGCAAATCGAACATTTTCGAATTTCCTGGTTCCCAATAGTACGTGAACCCAGCATTAGCACAAAACACAGATTCTAAATGGTTGCAAATGTTTGTTCATGATGCTAGCGATTACAAACATTAATTGTTATACAACATTTCACACGCTATTAGAACTGTTAACATTGTTTAAAGTTAGGCTACTAAGTATACAGTTGAAGTCGGAAGTTTACATACACTTATGTTAGAGTCATTAAAACTCGTTTTTTAACCACTCCACAAATTTCTTGTTAACAAACTATAGTTTTGGCAAGTCGGTTAGGACATCTACTTTGTGCATGACACAAGTAACTTTTCCAACAACTGTTAACAGACAGATTATTTCACTTATAATTCGCTGTATCACAATTCCAGTGGATCAGAAGTTTACATACACTAAGTTGACTGTGCCTTTAAACAGCTTGGAAAATTCCAGAAAATGATGTCATGGCTTTAGAAGCTTCTGATAGGCTAATTGACATCATTTGAGTCAATTGGAGGTGTACCTGTGGATGTATTTCAAGGCCTACCTTCAAACTCAGTGCCTCTTTGCTTGACATCATGGGGAAATCAAAAGAAATCAGCCAATAATAGGCCCTATTTTATTTTCAGAAAATAAATTGTAGACCTCCTGTAATGGGTGTCGTCGGAAGGAAGAGACCAAGGCGCAGCGTTCTTAGAGTTCCACATAATTTAATCACGAAGTGAAACTAAAACAGGACAAAACAATAAATAATACAACGACCGAACAGCTTCGATGTGCAAACTCCCTGCACACAAACAAAGAACAAGATCCCACACAGAAAGAGGGAAAAGGGCAGCCTAAGTATGATAGACAGCTGCCTCTGATTGGGAACCACACCCGGCCAGAAACAAAGAAATACAAAACCTAGAAATACAGAACATAGAATGCGCACCCAAATCACACCCTGACCAAACCAAAATAGAGACATAAAAAGAATCTCTAAGGTCAGGGCGTGACAGTATCCCCCCCCCACCCCCCCCCCCACCCCAAGGTCCGCAAAACCTAAACCATTAGGGGAGGGTCTGGGTGGGCATCTATCCGCGGTGGGTGCTCTGGTGCGGGACGTGGACCCCGCTCCACCTTAGGCTTGGCCCACTTAGGCTTGGCCCCACTTAGGCATGGCCCCACTTAGGCTTGGCGCATCTGGAGCGGGGACCCTCGCAGCGGGCCCCGGACAGGAGGGCGCCTCTGGCAGCTCCGGACAGGAGGGCGCCTCTGGCAGCTCCGGACAGGAGGGCGACTCTGGCAGCTCCGGACAGGAGGGCGACTCTGGCAGCTCCGGACAGGAGGGCGACTCTGGCAGCTCCGGACAGGAGGGCGACTCTGGCAGCTCCGGACAGGAGGGCGACTCTGGCAGCTCCGGACAGGAGGGAGACTCTGGCAGCTCCGGACAGGAGGGAGACTCTGGCAGCTCCGTACAGGAGGGAGACTCTGGCAGCTCCGGACAGGGGATCGTCGCTGGAGGCTCCGGACTGGGGATCGTTGCTGGAGGCTCCGGACTGAAGGGCGTCACTGGAGTGGAGAGACACACACATGGATCATCACTGGAGGCTTCGTGCCATGGATCATCACTGGAGGCTTCGTGCCATGGATCATCACTGGAGGCTTCTTGCCATGGATCATCACTGGAGGCTTCTTGCCATGGATCATCACTGGAGGCTTCTTGCCATGGATCATCACTGGAGGCTTCGTGCCATGGATCATCACTGGAGGCTTCTTACCATGGATCATCACTGGAGGCTTCTTGCCATGGATCATCACCGGGAGCTTCGTGCCATGGATCATCACTGGAGGCTTCTTGCCATGGATCATCACTGGGAGCTTCGTGCCATGGATCATCACTGGAGGCTTCTTGCCATGGATCATCACTGGAGGCTTCGTGCCATGGATCATCACTGGAGGCTTCGTGCCATGGATCACCACTGGAGGCTTCTTGCCATGGATCACCACTTGAGTGGAGAGACACACAGGAGGCCTGGCTCTGGGAGAAGGCACAGGACTCACCAGGCTGGGGAGACATGCAGGAGGGTTAGGGCTTAGCACAGGCACAGGACTCACCAGGCTGGGGAGACATGCAGGAGGGTTCTTCCTTGGCTGAGGCACCGGATACACTGGGCCGTGGAGGCGCACTGGCGGTCTCGAGCGCAGAGCTAGCACAACTCGTCCTGGCTGGACAACCCTGTAGCCCGGCAAGTGCGGGGAGCTGGAACAGGCCGCACTGGGCTGTGCTGGCGAACCGGGGACACCGTGCGTAGGGCTGGTGCAGGATAACCCGGGCCGAGGAGACGCACTGGAGGCCAGATGCGCTGAGCCGGCACCATCCCTCCTGGCTCGATGCCCACTCTAGCCCGGCCGATGCGCGGAGCTGCGATGTAGCACACCGGGCTATGAGTGCGCACTGGGGACACCTTGCGCGTCACCGCATAACACGGTGCCTGCCCGGTCAATCTCTCCCCATGGCAAACACGAGGAGTTGGCTCAGGTCTATGACCTGACTTCGCCAATCTCCCTGTGTGCCCCCCAAAAAAATAATTCTGGGGCTGCCTCTCGTGCACGCCTCCTCGAGCCAACTCCTCGTAGTGTCGCCGCTCCACCGTAGCTGCCTCCAGCTCCTCTTTTGGACGACGATACTCTCCCGTCTGTGCCCAGGGTCCCTTGCCGTCCAGGATTTCCTCCCATGTCCATTCCTCCAGAAAACGCCGCTTGGTCTTTTTGTGGTGGGATCTTCTGTAACGGGTGTCGTCGAAAGGAAGAGACCAAGGCGCAACGTTCTTAGAGTTCCACATAATTTAATCACGAAGTGAAACTAAAACAGGACAAAACAATAAAGAATACAATGACCGAACAGCTTCGATGTGCAAACTCCCTGCACACAAACAAAGAACAAGATCCCACACAGAAAGAGGGAAAAGGGCAGCCCAAGTAAGATCCCCAATCAGAGACAACGATAGACAGCTGCCTCTGATTGGGAACCACACTCGGCAAGAAACAAAGAAATACCAAACATAGAAATACAGAACATAGAATGTCCTCCCAAATCACACCCTGACCAAACCAAAATAGAGATATAAAAAGGATCTCTAAGGTCAGGGTGTGACACCTCCACAAGTCGGGTTCATCCTTGGGAGCAATTTCCAAACGCCTGAAGGTACCACGTTCATCTGTACAAACAATAATATGCAAGTATAAACACCATGGGACCACGCAGCCATCATACCGCTCTGGAAGGAGCGGTTCTGTCTCCTAGAGATTAACGTACTTTTGTGCGAAAAGTGCAAATCAATCCCAGAACAACAGCAAAGGACCTTGTGAAGATGCTGGAGGAAACAGGTACAAAAGTATCTATATCCACAGCAATATGAGTCCTATATTGACATAACCTGAAAGGCCGCTCAGCAAGGAAGAAGCCACTGCTCCAAAACCGCCATAAAAAAGCCAGATTACGGTTAACAACTGCACATGGGGACAAAGATCATACTTTTTGGAGAAATGTTCTCTGGTCTGATGAAACAAAAATAGAACTGTTTGGCCATAATGACCATCGTTATGTTTGGAGGAAAAAAGGGAGGCTTGCAAGCCGAAAAACACCATCCCAACCGTGAAGCACGGGGATGGCAGCTGTGTTGTGGGGTTGTTTTGCTGCAAGAGGGACTGGTGCACTTCACAAAATAGATGGCATCATGAGGTAGGAAAATTGTGGATATATTGACGCAACATCTCAAGACATCAGTCAGGAAGTTCAAGCTTGGTCGCAAATGGGTCTTCCAAAAGGACAATGACCCCAAGCATACTTCCAAAGTTGTGGCGAAATGGCTTAAGGACAACAAAGTCAAGGTATTGGAGTGGCCATTCCAAAGCCCTGACCTCAATCCTATAGAAAATGTGTGGGCAGAACTGAAAAAATGTGTGTGAGCAAGGAGGCCTACAATCCTGACTCAGTTACACCAGCTCTGTCAGGAGGAATGGGCCTAAATTCACCCAACATTATTGTGGGAAGCTTGTGGAAAGCTACCTGAAACGTTTGACCCAAGTTAAACAATTTAAAGGCAATGCTACCAAATACTAATTGAGTGTATGTAAACTTCTGACCCACTGGGAATGTGATGAAAGAAATAAAATCTGAAATAAATCATTCTCTCTATTATTATTCTGACATTTCAGATTCTTATTAAATTAAAGTGGTGATCCTAACTGACCTAAGACTGGGAATTTTTACTCAGATTAAATGTCAGGAATTGTGAAAAACTGAATTTAAATATATTTGGCTAAGGTGTATGTAAACTTCCGACTTCAACTGTATATATTGTATCGCCGAACTGTAGGGTTTGCCACCGCGGAATCAGTACACTGATGTAGCCCTTTCCTGCAGTCAATGACCAAAAGTGCCCTCTTTGGTCTCATGGGTGGGATGTTATTAATATTTTTCCTAATTTAATCAATAATTAAGTTTTCTTCTTTTTTTACCACAAAAATCCAGTGTTTCTATGTCAAACAGTTTGTGTTATATTTCAGTCTCCTGTGGTGTATAAAAAAGTGTAATATTGGAATGCAAACAAAAAATGCAATACATTTCAACTCTATATCTGACACCGTACAGGTGTCTTCTTTTTTATAAGCCCATAACCATGTGCGTGAGGTGTATACTTTTGTTTCAAAGTAGATTTGTTTAAGACTACCAAGAATCATTCTGTGTAAACCTGATTTAGCCCACTGCAGTAAAAGGGAAAGGGGAATGCCTAGTCAGTTGTACAACTGAATGCCTTCAACTGAAATGTGTCTTCCGCATTTAACCCAACCCAAAAAGTTATTAAGGAGTACGCTCGGGTGAAGTCAGCATACCTATCCAGCGGGTGAGCACGCTCGGTAATTAGAATGTTCTACGTTGAGGGGTGTTGTCCCAATGTCTTCATTAGTGATCCTAAAATGTTCGAATGTTTAGGCCATTGATATTGAAACTAGTGTAAAGGATATATTATTAAGCGAGATACTAAATTCATCTGTGTGAGCAAATATTGACACTTTGTAAAAGTTAAAGACACTCTGTCTAGTTTGAAGGTGCTCTGCCTTAGAACCAGTTGTAGCTTCAGTGAATTGGCCATTTAGGTTATTCTCTGTTATTTTGAAGGTGTACATTTATGTCATTGTTCATCAATGTCTTGTAAATATCCATGGATCCAACTCTCCTTCAGCACATGTAAATATACCTCCATTTTGCTCCTGATTTCATCTGACTCATAATGATTCGCACCCCCTGACAAGACCACCTAGGGTCCACTATCTTACACATTGGTACCTGAGAGGCTTTGGTAGCTGACACATTTTCCAAATAAGGGTCCGTTTTTCTAAGGTCTAAAAAGAAACCATATCCGGTTCTGTGAGTACCAATAACATAAGTAAAACGACCTGCGTTACCGTATATTGTTTTACTGGTAATAATTCAATACATTGCCTTTTGATTTCAGCTCTGGTCTGTCAGTGGTGTCTCAGCCCAACTGAGCTGGCAAGGACATAGAGAACCCCTCCCCTCCATAAGAAACAAATAGCTTAGGTCAGCAGGCATCAAAGATAATTTTCAAATGTGAAAAATATATTTCTTACAAGGGCAAAAAAAGTTAGAGCACTTATAGCACAAAAATATTTGATATGATCATTGGTATTCGGCTGAGAGCTTGGAGTGGGTTTTCCAGGGCAAATATTTTGTTCTGGAAGTTTATGTGGCATGAAGTCCATCCAGTACAGGAGTTATGTACATGTGCTCTTAAGTCTCAACTGTACTTGTACAAAAGTGCTAGTAGTGATAGTCAAGAGAGTGGCCAAACACAAAACATACACAAAGCGGATGATATAAAATGACAGAGTGCTTTCCAATCAATCCTTTCATAGCCTCAGCCTACTGGAATACAGCCTGATGAACTATATTATTTTGTTCCCCTTGTATGTAACTCCCTCATTAGTCAGTCTCGTTGACGTAATGTAAGGCATCAGCACCTTTACACAGCACTGTGAATGGAATTTTTAGAGTCAGAATGGATGGACTTCAGAAATCATAGAATTTGGCATAGTAGGGATGAGGTCAAGTCTGTATAGGCATCCACTCTAGTATATGCCTATTCATAGGAGGCACCGCTCCAGGCACATAAGCAAAGCTGTCTAAGAGCTGGTGATGTTTACATGCAACATTGTAACCTGCAATGTAACCAATGTAAACTGCCCATTCACGATTGATGACAACCCTTATATGCAAAGAAAGCGTTGCTGGAGTTTGTGATTAAGCTAGTGTAATTCCTTGAAGTTGTGTATCATTGTATCGGCTCAGAGTAAATATTAAATAAACAACTGAGCCAAGACACTCGCTTTACTAAATACAAGTGTTTACCTGAATAGACATCTGCCTAATTCAGTAGGTGTAGTTTCTCCTCCACAATGCAGATACAGTACAGTAGACTACAGCACTGGACCCGTACAGTAACATGATGTAACGAGCCTCCTGCATAGCGTAGAGAACATTCACATGCATAATCACTTGTTTAAAAAATGACCTACCTTATTGAGCAGGTCGTAGGATACCTTTTCATAAAACCTTCACAAGGTTAGTATAGCTTTCCCTCTGTCAAATCCTCTATTTTACGAATGAATCACGTTCTTAATAAAAATTTCCCAAATACCTCCTTTCGGATTGTGACGGTTGGAGTAAATGTAGGTATGTGTTATCGCTACTTCCTCGCATGGTCTTTAGATTTCTTAATCATTTATCTACATATTTATCTGTGAAATATTTGCTGCGATTGGCACAGTGCGCTGCGCTATGGACTTTCAAAGTCAATCACACAGGTTCATTGGCAATTGGAGCTCCCACCCCTATAACGCGGATTGGCTCATTATGTTTGATTGACATTCATTTTAACGTAACTGCACCGATGTTCACATACTGGAAGCCAGATTGTAAACTCACAGGGTGCAGGTTGTTGATACAGATGGTTACATTCCATATTTTATTATATTTATCCACAATGTATGCATACATTTTCTGATGCACATATTTTCTAATCACCTCAGATAATTGGAGGAAAATTACGTTTTATGATATTGTAGCGATCCTCGCTATATGAGTCACGTTACAATTCCCATCAAATATATAATTATATTTGCGCGATGCGTAGGGTGTTTGCCTTTCACCCCAGCGATCCCCGGTTCGCTTCCCTGACCTACCGTTCGCTACTATAACTACCTAGGCCTATAGGTGTACTTACAACAATACCTGTTTGTGTTATTACACAATTACATGTATTATGTAAATGATTTACAAAACAAAAAACATCTATGGTGTTATAATCAATACACAGTAGGCTTAAAGCATATTGTGAGTTTAGCATAGTTGTAAATGTGCACCTGCACTTGAATTGCACTGTACTTACATGGGTATTATTACAATGTTATAATAGCATTGTCAATAATACAATGAATTAGGAGAGGCTATTCCAGACCCAGGTATCCCCATGTGACAGAGCAAAAGTAGCACCCTGTCACATAAACCTATAACATAGTTACTTAACATAACACAAACTCTTTTCATTATCCACAAGCAGGGGATCAGTAGGCTAGGAGGAATCATATCGAGGAACAAAGACTAGACCTATGCCACATGAAGGAACTGATCAAACTTTTATTCAGAGAATTCCATTAAGTGTATAGACTTCAACAATCTATAAAGACATTTCTTCTAAATATAACTGTATGTTGCTTGTGAAAAAGGCCATTATAATCACTCCCCTCAAAATCCTCCCACTCCTATGTAATAATCGAAAGGCCCATATCTATGCTGTGAATATGAAGTGGAGGGTGATTGGTAGGAGGCTATCTGACTTCAGAGGTTTTCTGCTTTATTTTACAGTTGCCTAGCAACAGACGGATCTGTGGAAAGTGAAGCAGAGAAGGGATGTGAAAAAAAACTGTTAAGCGCTGATGGTCTTTAGTTATCAAGTTGTTGACTCCAGGGCCGTTTGAAATGTTTTTATTTAGTCGGAATTTAGAATATTTCAAGAACCTCTGTATATTAATTGTTGTTTCTTTCTTTTCTATGTAGCGCCTTGAGAGGAGATATGCATGAATTAGGCTACTCATCGGATATGTGCTATTCAAAGGCAATACATTATACTACTGTATCATATGCTTGTATTACGCATGCCTCTTCATTCATCACAGCCAAAAACATAGTAAAGCTCTTATTCCAACACACATTATTGGCCACACTTGAGGCTGAAAAGATTTGCATCCACCCTCAGATCCTCAAAGCTCTATAGCTGCACCATTGAGAGCGATTTGACTGGCTGCATCACTGCTTGGTATGGCACTGCTTGGCATCCGACCGCAGGCGCTACAGAGGGTAGTGCGTGTGGCACAGTACATCACTGCGGCCGAGCTCCCTGCTAGCCAGGTCCTCTATAACAGGCGGTGTCACAAGAAGGCCCTAAATCATTGACTGTTCTCTCTGCTACCACACGGCAAGCAGTACCGATGCACTGGAACCAACAGGGCCCTGAACAGCCCCAAGCCATAAGACTGCTAAAGACTTTGTTAAATAGTTAACCAAATAGATACGCAGACTATGTGCATTGACCATTTTTGCACTAACTTTTTTTGACTCATCATATACGCTTCTGCTACTGCTTATTATCTATCCAGTTGCCTAGTCACTTTATTCCTAGCTACAGTTGAATTTGTAAGTCGCTCTGGATAAGAGCGTCTGCTAAATGACTTAAATGTAATGTAAATGTAAGTCGGAAGTTTACACGCACTTAGGTTGGAGTCATTAAAACTAGTTTTTCAACCATTCCACACATTTCTTGTTAACAAACTATAGTTTTGGCAAGTCGGTTAGGACATCTACTTTGTGCATGACACAAGTAATTTTTTCAACAATTGTTTACAGACAGATTATTTCACTTATAATTCATTGTATCACAATTCCAGTGGGTCAAAAGTTTACATACACTAAGTTGACTGTGCTTTTAAACAGCTTGGAAAATTCCAGAAAATTATGTCATGGCTTTAGAAGCTTCTGATAGGCTAATTGACATCATTTGAGTCAATTGGGGGTGTACCTGTGGATGAATTTCAAGGCCTACCTTCAAACTCAGTGCCTCTTTGCTTGACATCATGGGAAATCAAAAGAAATCAGTCAAAACCTCAGAAAAAAAATTGTAGACCCTCATAAGTCTGGTTCATCCTTGGGAGCAATTTCCAAACGCCTGAAGGTACCACGTTCATCTGTGCAAGCAATAGTACGCAAGTATAAACACCATGGGACAAAGCAGACGCCATACCGCTCAGGAAGGAGACGCGTTCTGTCTCCTAGAGATGAACGTACTTTGGTGCGAAAATTGCAAATCAATCCCAGAACAACAGCAAAGGACCTTGTGAAGATGCTGGAGGAAACAGGTACAAAGTATCTATATCCACAGTAAAACAAGTCTTTGTCGACATAACCTGAAAGGCCGCTCAGCAAGGAAGAAGCCACTGCTCCAAAACCACCATAAAAAAAAACGGTTTGCAACTGCACATGGGGACAATATCGTATGTTTTGGAGACATGTCCTCTGGTCCGATGAAACAAAAATAGAACTGTTTGGACGGGGGTGGCAGCTGTGTTGTGGGGGTGCTTTGCTGCAGGAGGGACTGGTGCACTTCACAAAATAGATGGCATCATGAGGATGGAAAATTATGTGGATATATTGCAACATCTCAAGACATCAGTCAGGAAGTTGAAGCTTGGTCGCAAATGTGTTCCAAATGGACAATGACCCCAAGCATACTTCCAAAGTTGTGGCGAAATGGCTTAAGGACAACAAAGTCAAGGTATTGGAGTGACCATTACAAAGCCCTGACCTCAATCCCATAGAAAATGTGTGGGCAGAACTGAAAAAGTGTGTGCGAGCAAGGAGGCCTACAAACCTGACAAAGTTACACGAGCTCTGTCAGGAGGAATGGGCCTAAATTCACCCAACTTATTGTGGTAAGCTTGTGGAAGGCTACCTGAAACGTTTGACCCAAGTTAAACAATTTAAAGGCAATGCTACCAAATAATAATTGAGTGTATGTAAACTTCTGACCCACTGGGAATGTGATGAAAGAAATAAAAGCTGAAATAAATCATTCGTTCTACTATTATTCTGACATTTCACATTCTTAAAATAAAGTGGTGATCCTAACTGACCTAAGACAGGGAATTTTTGCTAGGATTAAATGTCAGGAATTGTGAAAAACTGAGTTTAAATATATTTGGCTAAGGTGTATGTAAGCTTCCGACTTCAACTGTATATGTACAGTACATATCATCCTCAGTTACCTCATTACCAGGCACATCGACTCTGTACTGGTACACCGTGTATATAGCCAAGTTATCGTTACTAATCGTGTATTTATTACTTTTATTATTATGTGCTATTACTTTTCGTTTATTTACATTTTTTCTTTCTCTCCACATTGTTGGGAAGGGCCCCTAAGCATTTCATTGTTAGTCTACACCTGTTGTTTACAAAACATGACAAATACACATTTTTTTCATTTTATATGAGACTGAAATCGTCCACTGCTGACCAAGAGCTGTCGAACAGTGATCCTCAAATTAAATGATCGGCATCACAGCCTCATGCCCTTTCTCCTCTGCCTTTACATCACTTTCACTCAGTGGCGGACTTACCATTAGGCAACTAATGAAATTGCCTGGGGCCTCACACCATCAGTGGGCCTCATGAACTTGGCATAATTAGTTTAATAATAGTGTTTATGTTATCCTACCTTCCTCCTCTGAGGCCCCTCCTCCACTCTTGCGTAATCTCCAATGTGCGCACACTCAACGTCAACAAAACAAAGGAGATGATCGTGGACTTCAGGAAACAGCAGAGGGAGCACCCCCCTATCCACATCGACGGGACAGTAGTGGAGAAGGTGAAAAGTTTTAAGTTCCTCGGCGTACACATCACGGACAAACTAAAATGGTCCACCCACACAGACAGCATGGTGAAGAAGGCGCAACAGCGCCTCTTCAACCTCAGGAGGCTGGAGAAATTCAGCTTGTCACTAAAAACACTTAAACTTTTACAGATGCACAATCGACAGCATCCTGCTGGGCTGTATCGCCGCCTGGTACAGCAACTGCTCCGCCCACAACCGTAAGGCTCTCCAAAGGGTAGTGAGGTCTGCACAACGCATCACCGGGGGCAAACTACCTGCCCTCCAGGACACCTACACCACCCGATGTCACAGGAAGGCCAAAAAGATCATCAAGGACAACAACCACCCGAGCCACTGCCTGTTCACCCCACTATCATCCAGAAGGCGAGGTCAGTACAGGTGCATCAAAGCTGGGACCGGGAGACTGAAAAACAGCTTCTATCTCAAGGCCATCAGACTGTTAAACAGCCATCACTAACATTGAGTGGCTCAATCTCTAGCCACTTTAATAATTTAAAATCGGATGTAATAAATGTATCACTAGTCACTTTAAACAATGCCACTTTATATAATGTTTACATACCCTACATTACTCATCTCATGTGTATATACTGTACTGTATACCATCTACTGCATCTTGCCTATGCCGTTCGGCCATTGCTCATCCATATATTTATATGTACATATTCTTATTCATTCCTTTACACTTGTGTGTATAAGGTAGTTGTTGTGAAATTGTTAGATTACTTGTTAGATATTACTGCACGTTCAGAACTAGAAGCACAAGCAGAGGAGTATACAGTGCAGTGATGTGTCCTATAAGGAGCATTGGTTGCAAATCTGATGGTCGAGTGGTAAAGAACATCTAGCCGCTCGAGAGCACCCTTACCTGCCGATCTATAAATGATGTCTCCGTAATCTAGCATGGGTAGGATGGTCATCTGAATCAGGGTTAGTTTAGCAGCTGGGGTGAAAGAGGAGTGGTTACGATAGAAGAAATCAAGTCTAGATTTAACTTTAGACTGCAGCTTTGATATGTGCTGAGAGAAGGACAGTGTACCTGTAACGGATGTGAAATGGCTAGCTAGTTAGCGGGTACGCACTACTAGCGTTTCAATCAGTTACGTTGCTTGCTCTGAAACATAGAAGTAGTGTTGCACCTTGCTCTGCAAGAGCCACGGCTTTTGTGGAGCGATGGGTAACGACGCTTCGTGGGTGACTGTTGATGTGTGCAGAAGGTCCCTGGTTCACTCCCGTGTCGGGGCGAGGGGACGGTTTAATGTTATACTGTTACATACCATCTAGCCATACTCCCAAGTACTTGTATGAGGTGACTACCTCAAGCTCTAAACCCTCAGAGGTAATAATCACACGTGGGGAGAGGGGCATTCTTCTTACCAAACCACATTACCTTTGTTTTGGAGGTGTTCAGAACAAGGTTAAGGGTAGAGAAAGCTTGTTGGACACTAAGAAAGCTTTTTTTGTAGCGCATTTAACACAAAATCCAGGGAGGGGCCAGCTGAGTATAAGACTGTTTAATCTGCATATAAATGGAGGAGAGAGCTTCATACTGCCTGAGCTATGAAAAGTGACGTGGTGATGAAAAGGTTGTTACTAGTAAAAAAGCATTTCAAGTATTTTCAGTTAGCCTTTTCATTCTGCTTAGTTCACCTAAAAGAGATGGCTCAGAACATCTCTTCATTCAGTAGCCATGAATGTGTTAAACATGGGTGGGGGGCCTCAGACTGGCCTCTGCCTGAGTCCTCCAAATCACTAAAGGCGTCGGCATGCCTCAGTACGGCTGGCGCCTAGCCAAGTGGCCAGCCGAACCGAACAAGTGTGCTTGCATACTCCCTTAATTAAAAGACCTTAGCAACAAAAATGAGAAAAAGCGGCAATAGTACTGTTTGTCCATTTTGAGACGCCGTAGCCAGTATGCGCTAATGCGTTAATTGTGACATTTTTGCCGAAGAGATATTTTACATCTAACTAAGATGCTTGGTGCAGTATTTTTCAATTAAAACATTTGCAGGAAAACGAGTCGTCTCTCGTTGAATGACAACAAAGACTTTATTGAAGAATCCCTGCTGTTGACCAATCACCGAGGAAGGTGCGTAGACTTCGGCGCCGAACTTCGGGTTGCCTCCAGAAAAAAAATTGTGTGCCCAAAATGAACAAAAACGTCACAAAATGTCGTCATAATATATGGAGGAACTGTTTCGGCTGGGAAGCATGGGGACGCCTTAATTCCGCCCCTGCCTTCACTTATGTCATATACCTCTCTTACTGCAGTAGACTGTGCTCTGCTGCAGATCTAAATCACTGCTAAAGAGAGTCTGGTGGCTTGTGGGGGATGGTTGCAGTGAGTAATATATCTTACAATCAGTACTGACATTAGCAAATTTAAAGCACTACCCTAACCTTTTTTTGACCATGTGTATCTAACCTCCTTTTATTTACTTTCATATTTTTTGTCACAGCAATGCCTAACTGGATAACATACAGCAGGAGGTGGTTGTTATGACCTAGAGAAAACCATTTATATAATATCACTGTTTTCTTTGTGCTATTTTGCAAAAAAGAAGGAAAAGAAAAAACAAGTCAAAATTGCTATACACATTCATTAGGAAATGTTAGAAGCAATGTTCAGACACATTTCTAAAGAGACAAAAGGAGAGGGCCTCATTAGATGATTTACACTGTAATTTAACTAACCCAGGCCTTTTGTTATACAAAGTAGAGCGACTTGCTTTATTTTCCACCCATCTGTCAAACTCTCCCCACCCTCATCATATTGTTTTTCAAAGGTTTTACGAAGATCTATGCAACAACAAATTATTACCATAATACCCAAATAACATATTGTTATCCTGATATTACACAGGGGTAAAGATATTCTATGGCTTTATACACACGATTACAGTTGTTATTCCCACACAACAGTTCCCTGCTGTGTTACTACCTTTCCCATGTCCCGAGGAAAGGTGCGCCAATAATTCAATATTGCAGAATATGATTAGAATCCAGAGTTAAGTTGTAGAATAATATTACTTTTAGACAAGGGAGGACTTGTCTACGGGAACCAGGGAGTAACCCTGGATAATGGAGGCCCTCAGTGATGAGATGATAGTATTAGAGGTTTCTGTCCTGCACAACTCAGCAGGAGGGACTGTATGTAGTTCTGAAGCTGCCTCCTCCGAAGATCTGATCAGAGAGAACCACACTAGTACGCTTTCAGCTCAGCAGATCTGTTCCCTAAAGCCCATTTCTTAAAATTCCAATACAGACATTTTAATCTCAATGTCAAATAATTTCTGGGTAACAATGAAGTACCTTACTGGGGTTGTTACATACATTACTCATACATTTCGAAGAAAGTATTCATATCTATATTATTTGAAAAGACAAGTAGGTGAAAATGTTCATGTATTTGAAAAATTGTAATACACTGACTCCAATACATTCCCATGCATTTAACCAGGTATTTGAAAATCCTATTAAATACAATTTCATCAACTATTTGGTTTCTACAAATAACCATTAAAATGTAGGCCGTCATTGTCAATAAGAATTTGTTCTTAACTGACTTGCCTAGTTAAATGAAGGTTAAATATAAATAAATAAATAAAATAAAATACTCATAACTGTACTGATTTTGGGTTGTGTAATTGAAAATACTCAAATAGACCAAAAAATATTTTTAATAACAGATAGTCAAATACACATGCATTTGAAATCAGGTCTTATGCCAACTTCATAGTGTGGAAATATATATAAAACACAGGAAAATCACGTTTGACTGTACAGGGCCTTTAACACCTCATTTTCTTCCTTCTTTCAATAGTGGAGTTTTCATTTCCAATGCAATATTTATGACCATCTGCAGAATTTAGCCTGCAGCTTTTAATGAACAGCTTTATTGTAGACAGTTTAGACAAGAAAAAACTCAGTACCAAAGTTGGATGCCAATCACATCTAACTTGGGCTCATGAGTGGCACAGTGGTCTAAGACACTGCATTCCAGTGTCACTGCAGTACCTGGTTGAAATCCAGGCAGCATCACATCTGGCTGTGATTGGGATGCCCAGTGTTGTCTGGGTTTGGCTGGGGGAAATAAGAATTTGTTCTTAACTGACATGCCTAGTTAAAGAAATAAAACATCAAAGAACAGTAACTACCAGACTGTTTGTGATCAGTTACTGAATGTGTCATGAATGGTAACATGTCATTCAATAAGTTATTCCTGCAGGCATATAGTTTATATATGCTAATGTTTACAGTACTGGCTCACTGTAGGTATGTTTAGGCTATAACTAAATGTTGTTAACTAAACTAAGCCAAAACAACAGCTTGTAGTGGCTTACTGTATGTACTGCTTTGTTGGTTGTAGGATCAAAGTGCATGCACCAGGTGGCAGTCTACATTCAATGTTTCACTGTAAATTCTGGTTCTCAGAATTCACTGCTACATGATATAATTTTGATAATCTCTGATGAGATTTGATACATTGTTGCCCGTGTTAGCATAATCACTCATGAGTCTAAGGTCTCACCTATTTGTACAGTACTATTTTATTTAATTTGTCTGCCTATGGATAGTCACGTGACAAATGTTGTTCAATCAGCTGCCCCCAGAACAAGGCACATCATTTAAATAGTGTGGAACGCCAGTGTACCCTTAATTTGATCTGTGATTTCGGCGCCGTTGAGAATGTGGCAAATTGGCCCCTGCTAGCAACAAACTAAGACAAGGTGTATTTTTGCATGTTGATTGTCTTCGTTTCTAGCTTCAATATTATGAGTTCGCATGTCACTCCCGGTCCTTACAGGGCGACAAAACTGGTAATCTTTTCTTGTTATGAAATTAACTTAACCGTTAGCTTGCTAGCCAGTACAATGTGGTGACATAATGCTGCAAGTTGACTGGGAAGTAGCTAACTAAGATCTGTGCAGATCACTCAAAATGCAAAATAACTGTCGTGTATGTTTAATTTTTAGCCAGACAGCCCCGAGCCAACAATATGTTAGGATTAGCAGTAAAGCTCTCGATACTTACGAATAATTAGGCGTTCTTTTAGAATGTTGAATATTGTTGTATTTCTAAACATGCAGTTACATAGTCAAGCAATACGGCGGGGCGGGGGGTAGTAGTATGTGGCCAATATACCATGGCTGACGCTTCGAACACACCGACAGTATCATTGCGCAAATAGTACCAGCATCATCCGGATATGTATGCTACAAAAGTTCGACATTGACTTTCTTCTACCATTTCTGTCAAAGCATACAGTTTGACTCGTATGCACCACACCGAACGCAATGCAAACGCAGCGTGTCATTGGAAATTAATGTAATTCTGGTGTACCAAAATGCAAAGAGTTGTCGATGTGTTCGAAGCGTACGGGCTGTTCTTTCGTATGACGCAACGCTGATTACCTGGATACATTAGCCGTGGTATATTGGTCAAACACCACGAACCCCGAAAATATCAGCACGTTTCAGTTCGGCTGGCGGCCGAACTGAAAGGGAGTGTTTCCATACTCCCTTAAAATAAAGCTTGAAAAATAGAAAAAAAACGAACAGTACTGGTTGTCCATTATGAGACAAAATAGTCCGAATTAATCTAAAGTAACTCAAGAATTCGGTCATTAATTGGTATGTTTTTGTCGTAAATATTAGTTGCGAAATTTTACATCTAACTAAGATGGTTGGCACAGTATTGTCTCGTTGAATGACTACTTTATTGAAGAATCACTACAGTTGACCAATCATGGACGATGGGGTGTTGACTTCGGCTCCCGAACTTCGGGGGAACAATTTTCTTGAGGCAAGCCGAACAGCCGAAAGTCACAAAGCCCAAATCCAACAAAGGTGTTTTAGTAAATGCACTTACTGTTTCCTCTGGGAAACACGAGGGCACCTTTTATTGCTATTATAAGCTAAACTAAAATAATTAGAACACTACAAATACATGTTTTGTCATACCCGTGGTATACGGTCTGATAAACCAAGGCTGTCAGCAAATCAGCATTCAGGGCTCGAACCACCCAGATTATTGTTTAAATATTTCCCATGTAATTTTTATTTTATTTTTTATTTATTTAACCTTTATTTAACCAGGTAGGCAAATTGAGAACACGTTCTCATTTACAATTGCGACCTGGCCAAGATAAAGCAAAGCAGTTCGACACATACAACAACACATAGTTACACATGGAGTAAAACAAACATATAGTCAATAATACAGTGAGAAAAAGAAAAAAAAGTCTATATACAATGTGAGCAAGTGAGGTGAGATAAGGGAGGTGAAGGCAAACAGATATATGTATAGATAAATAAAAATATAAAAAGGCCATGGAGGCGAAGTGAGTACAACACAGCAAGTAAAATAAAAACTAAAAAACACTGGAATGGTTGGTTTGCAGTGGAAGAAAGTGCAAAGTAGAGACAAAAATAATGGGGTGCAAAGGAGCAAAATAAATTAATAAATAAATACAGTAGGTAAAGAGGTAGTTGTTTGGGCTAAATTGTAGATGGGTTATGTACAGGTGCAGTAATCTATGAGCTGCTCTGACAGCTGGTGCTTAAAGCTAGTGAGGGAGATAGGTGTTTCCAGTTTCAGAGATTTTTGTAGTTCGTTCCAGTCATTGGCAGCAGAGAACTGGAAGGAGAGGCGTCCAAAGGAAGAATTGGTTTTGGGGGTGACTAGAGAGATATACCTGCTGGAGCGCGTGCTACAGGTAGGTGCTGCTATGGTGACCAGCGAGCTGAGATAAGGGGGGACTTTACCTAGCAGGGTCTTGTTAATGGGGAGCTAACATGGCTGCCATAGAATGTTGAAGTGTAACGTAAATGCATCATAATGCTCATTCTAGACATGCGGGTACATTACATGGGGAGTATTTTAATGCTAATTGGGAACGCTTTCAACACCTTGTAAAGTCCATGCCCTGATGAATTGAGGCTGTTCTGAGGGCAAATATACTCAATATTAGGAAGGTGTTTTGTATATTCTGTGTATATGCCTCTGTCCCGATAGTTTGTTTGCTTGCCAATGTTTTAGAATGTTCCTTAATCAGCTTAACTACATAGTTTAAAGGTCCAATGTAGCTGTTTTTATCTATCAAATCATTTCTGAGTAAAAATTAAGTACCTTACTGTGATTGTTTTCAATTAAAATGGTCTAAGGCACTGCATCTCAGTGCAAGAGGCACTACAGTCCCTGTTTCGATTGCAGGCTGTATCACATCTGGCTGTGATTGGGAGTCCCATAGGGCGGCGCACTATTGGCCCAGTGTCGGCCAGGGTAGGCTGTCATTGTGAATAAGAATTTGTTCTTAAATGACTTGCCTAGTTACTGTCAGTTTCTGTTTCAAAGAACACCAAAACCTACACTAGCATGAGCTTTGCAGTCTCTATTGTCCAACGATCTGTTATTGAACACATGAAGTGACATGACCTGTTCGCTAACAGGTTTAGTGACTTGTATCTGCTGTAATTGGACGATACAGCAGCTATTGAGTGCTGTCATGTGTTAGCAGGATGAGTAGTTTGTACGACAACTAACTCTGGTATCTACATAGCCTTGACTTTTCTTTCATATCGGTTAAAAAAAATATGTGTATTATTTTTGTACCCATTCAATGTTTGGAAACATGCGACTACATGTTGTTGAAATTAGTATGCTACAAATGAGTGTCAGTTCCAGAACCGGAATTTTGGAAAGAGGGGCGTGTCTTTTCGGAGCCCTATAGGCAGAGTTTTGGAACTGTTTTTCTTATTGGTCTATTAACTAACTTATGTCCCCAGGCAGGCCAAAACTCAGTCTTTTCAAACAGCTCTTACACTAAAATGCCACTTTTTTTCACAGTAGTATTCCAACCTCCTAGTGTGTTAAAATTAATATCACACAAATCACGTTTTTGACTGCACTGGGACTTTAACCCAAATGCAATGTTACAGATAATTAGCTAATCATTTAGAAAGTACTGTAGGCATGCATGCATACAGCTATTTACATTTTCCATTTGCAGTGGAATGAAGTTGAAAAGCTTTTCCGAGCAGGGATGCCTCTGCGAAAACATCGGCAGCACTTCAGAGTGTATGGGAACTGTTTTACTGCTGTGGCAGCTGTCGACTGGTTGCATGAACTGCTTAGGAACAATAGTAACTTCGGACCAGATGTCACCAGGCAACAGACTGTCCAGCTGCTGAAGAAGTTCCTGAAGAGTCATGTGATCGAGGATGTAAAGGGCAGATGGGGTTCAGAAGATTTAGAGGACAACTGCCATCTCTACATGTAAATTTATCAATTTGGTGTGTTTCTTTTGAATTGTAGAATCTGTAAACATGCAATATCAAAGCATACACTTCACTTGATATTTGTCTGACTCTTTTCCTTACTGTGTATATGATTTGTTTTCACAAATGTATTTCACCTTGAATGTCCTAGGTTCCCTTCTCTTTTGAAGGGAATTCCCCATTGCCCACTTGCGTCAGGGCCTGCATCAGTAAAGAAGAGTATCTCAATGAGGGAAAAGGAAGGCTTCTTCAAATGTAGGAGTTCCAAGGAACTGGACAAAGATACTGTAGTAAGTACTGTTGATGATGTTATAAATGTACCCCTATTATAGCCTGACGACTCATCCTGAGTTTGATTCCGCTGGACACTCCTTCAAATGAGTGGATTTGCCTATTTCAGCCATACCCGTGGCTGACGGGTGTATAAAATTGAGCACACAGCCATGCAATCTCCATTTACAAACATTGGCTGTAGAATGGCCTTACTGAAGAGCTCAGTGACTTTCAACGTGGCACTGTAATAAGATGCCACTTTGCCAATAAGTCAGTTCATCAAATTTCTGCCCTGCTAGAGCTGCCCCGGTCAACTGTAAGTGCTGTTATTGTGAAGTGGAAAACGTCTCGGCCGCAAAATGGTCGGCCACATAAGCTCACAGAACCGAACTGCCGAATCCTGAAGCACGTAATAATCGTCTGTCCTCGGTTGCAACACCCACTACCGAGTTCCAAACTGCCTCTGGAAGCAACGTCGGCACAATAACTGTCAGGAGCTTCATGAAATGGGTTTCCATGGCCGAGCAGCCGTACACAAGCCTAAGATCACCAGGCGCAGTGCCAAGCGTTGGCTGGAGTAGTATAAAGCTCGCAGCCATTGGACTCTGGAGCAGTGGAAACGTGCTCTCTGGAGTGATGAATCACGCTTCGCCATCTGGCAGTTTGACGGATAAATCTGGGTTTGATGGATGCCAGGAGAACGCTACCTGCTCGAATGCATAGTGCCAACTGTAAATGTTGGTGGAGAAGAAATAATGGTCTGGACCTGTTTTTCATGGTTGGACTAGGCCCCTTAGTTCCAGTGAAGGGAAATCTTAACTCTACTGCATACAATGACATTCTAGATGATTCTGTGCTTCCAACTTTGCGGCAACAGTTTGTGGGAGGGCGGCAGGTAGCCTAGTGGTTAGAGCGTTGGGCCAGTAACTGAAAGGTAAAAATCTGTCGTTCTGCCCCTGGCAAGGCAGTAAACCACTGTTCCCTGGGCACCGAAGACGTGGATGTTGATTTAAGGCAGCCCCCCGCACCTCTCTGATTCAGAAGGGTTGGGCTAAATGCAGAAGACACATTTCAGTTGAAGGCATTGTTGTACAACTGACTAGGTACCTGTTTCAGCATGACATTGCCTCCATGCACAAAGCGAGGTCCATACAGAAATGGTTTGTTGATCAGTGTAGAAGAAGTTGACTTGCCTGCAGAACCTTGACCTCAACCCAATCGAACACCTTATGGATGAATTGGAACGCCGACTGCGAGCCAGGCCTAGTCACCCAATATCCGTGCCCGACCTCACTAATGCTCTTGTGGCTGAATGGAAGCAAGTCCCTGCAGCAATGTTCCAACATCTAGTGGAAAGCCTTCCCAGAAGAGTGGAGGCTTTTTATAGCAGCAAAGGGGTGACCAACTCCTTATTAATGCACATGATTTTTGGAATGAGATGTTCGACAAGCAGGTGTCCACATACTTTTGGTCATGTACATGAAGTCACAAAACAAAACAAATTCATCAGCGATTGGATCGTCTCTTAACATCTGAGAATGAGTATAAAAGTTGATAACGTCATCATGTAGGCCAGTTATGGCCCAACCCATTGGTTTCCGGGACCAATCAGAATGGTCAGTGTTTCGCATTCCAGAAGTTGTCAGGGAGGGAGGCAAATCCAGACTGTTGAATGATCAATGACTGCATCTGTCCCATTATGGTGTCTGAGCGCACGGGCAGCGCTATTGAGGCCATCTCCATTTTTGAAGTAGTCCATTTTATTCTACTTCTGAGTTGGTAAACAAACTGAAATGGTGCATACTGCCACCTGGAGTGTGTTTGAACAAGTATAAAGTCAAGTTTGGCGATTTTACTGCCACCTGCAGATATGGAATGTTTGCTCACGAGTATAATTCATTGGCTGATCCCTCCTGATGACCTGGAAGGAATTATCAGATCCATAGGAAGTCTCACCCAGTTGAATAATTTAAAATTGTGGAAGTCCTCAATGGAGCTTCTCCTACTTAAACAAGCTTTTGAGCACGAGTCCGCTATCATTCGTTTGGCCGGAGCGCTGTGGATGGGTAGCCGGCAACCGCAGTATCTCTGGTATGACTTCCTCACTTGTCTACATAATTGACAGATGCATTATTATTTTTCACAGGAAAATGTGGATCCCTCAAAACAAGATATGGAGACTGAGCCTGTGATAGAAGTGGTACAGCCCAGAGTACTAACAGAGGAATATATCCAGGACGTTTGGAGAGGCATCACTCTCACACAGTAAGATCCACTCTTAAATAACTTTAAATCCTTCTCAAAAGTTTGAATGATTAGATCCTTAATCCATTGCCATTTCATGTTTTCAGCCTGCAGAAAACATTGGGATTGACCTCACTTGAGGATGTTTTTGATCCAAGACACGTCAATCCTCAAAACATTGTGTACAACATGACCAATGTGAACAAGCATGGGGTTGTTACACTTGAGGATAAGACGGGTAGGTCTGATTTTTGTATCTGTCTACACAGTGTAGACCAGGGGTATCAAACATACTGCCCGCAGGCCAGATCCAGCCCGCTAGGGGGTCCAATCCGACCCGCAGGTGTGTAGAAATGATAAAGGACATACATTCATAGTTTCTTGACTGTGTCCAGCTCGCTAATAATCACCGAAATGAAAGCTAGACAGTCAAAGAGCATTAAATTCCAAAAACAATAAATGGGACCTAATTTGTGAATTTCGACGGCGAGGAAATGTAAACAAATTCAGTGCGGCCCGCCAGACCTCATTGAAGCTTTTTCCCCACAGATGACCTCCCACACTGGGTTTTGTCTGCAATGAAAGGTCTTGCAAACTGTAAGTTACTTTTTTTGTGTGTATTGTATGAATATTTCCCCTCATACGAAACAAGACTCAATATGAGAGCTTTGGTTTCAGACCAACATGTCAAATATCACCCATACCATTCTAGGGCCTAAGTATGATGCCAGCCAGCCATCCTATCCTTGGTTTGAGAGGGATGTGTTTAAAACGGTCTCTGACTACTTCTATAGCCTCCCTCGGCCAATTCTCACATCTGAATACTACAAGTTGTTTGTCAACATCTTGGGTATGTATACATTTGGCAAGCTTTTGAATTGAATGCATTATTGTTAAAGGTGAAATTGTATTACACTCAATTTCAATGGTTTCTCTGTTCCTCCCTAACCTAAGGTGTTACTAAAATCTGGTTTAAATGTACCCTTCTCTAAGCCCTGCCCCCTTTGGTTACTGTTGAGCTCAAACTCTGTTCAATTTCATTGTGTATTAAAAAACCGACTACCCCTTGCTAATCAGGAAATGGGATATGTTGTGGTGGACTGTCATTACAATTGCTTCACATGAACCTGGTATAATTATGTTTGTAGTGTGGCTAGCCATTGAATGGCTCAGAATTCACTGTCAGCATGGGACTAACTAGCTAGAGCTCTCAAATCATACCCTGGCCTTGACAGCAGATGGGAGTTGTATTCATAACTTGGCTGGCTAACATGCATTTAGAGAAAACAAGTTATATTGAGTGGCTGGCTAGCACTGGCAATGTATGGTGGTCTATGAGACTGGGCTAGCTAACCAGCAGAGCTAGCAAACAATGTAACAAAAGTTCAGATTGGAAGAATACTCCAACAGACTCTGCATTTCAGGAATCACAGTAGCAAGTGCTCTTGGTTCACTGTTAAAGAACCCCCCCCCCTTCCCCCTGAGGTGTCTGACTTGAAAACCGTTGCTATCCATTTGAGTGCTGCCATTGGTTGCCCCAAATTCCGAGGTGGGCTTAGCAAAGGGTAAATTCACCTGTAATGTCATTTGCACTCCATCTTTAGCAACTTGGCTATTAACATTTGCAGTCATTTCTAAATTAGAGGACGCATCTCAGGTTTACATTAGTTAATATGAGTAATGTGAATGGTGTTTTACATTTTCATCCTTCTCTATGAAATGCCTCTGTAAATGGGGGAAAAAAATACATTTTGGATGAGATATTGTTTGAGACATATCTCCAGTTGAACAATAAGATTGACCATATCTAATACAAGCAGCATGAAACTGCAACTGGTTTATTTGCTTCATAACAGAGGATGTCTCGACTGCGCTGTGACTTGTGTTATTACTAACTCGTGTGTCCAATTTAGCTCCTACCCCCCCCAATGTGCCCACTTTTGTTTATGTCCTGCCGGCTTCACAAGTTTTGTTTTTGTCTGGTACCTTGCTAGTTTTATGTGGCTACATTTTGGCTCCTAAAACTGAGGAAAGCGAAAAAACCAAGAGGAGCCCAGCTACAAAAAACCCCCACATGAACAGTGCTGTTAACCAATTCAAATCTACCGAATCTCTGCTGTTGAGCTTAATTCAGGAGGCTTTTGATGAGGGCGACTCGCCAATGAGAGAAGTGTTCAGCTCGAATGCCCAGTCCACGTTTGCAGCTTTGAAGACAGGTTCTACCAGGAGGGTCCCCCAGGTGGGCCTGCCAGGCTGAAGGGCCAGTTCTGGGAATCCCCAGAACTCCTTCCGAACAGTTCTGAGGATGTCCTTGAAGGCATCAGTCTGAGCCTGTCCCGGTCAGAGAGCAGTGGAGCCTTGTCCATTAGGCTCAGAGCCAGGAGCTGTTTCCTGGAGAGAATCTTGGATGAATTGCCAGATTCCAACTTATGCTCCTGACTCAAGTTGTTCCAGTCTTCAGAGAGTCTGGCGTCCTGCAAAAGTAACAATGGCAGCAAGTACAGCACTCCACCTCAGAGTAAAACACTCTCAGCCAGACAGCTGCCCTAACTCTGAATTCCAAGGCTTTGTCACCATGGGAACTCCTCCTAGTTGTGACACCAGTTCAGGTGTGACGTCAGTAGAGGGTAGCACTCACTGCGCCAGAATCGGCATCTCCCTACCAATGGACAACCCCTCATTCAGTCAGATGCCCAAGGAGCATTGGTACCTGTTTGGATATAGCTAAGCAGTTTTGGTGTTAATGCCCCTGTAGCAGACATCACCATGAAGCCAGACTCCATTATTGGCAAGAGGGGCCCCAGTCTGTTCAACTTGAGGGCCAGCAGCATGGACCTCCAACCAGAGCCCTCTGTTAGCAGGCGCTGTCAGAGCTCTGGACCTGTCTAGGCCGACCTTTGCTCTGCCTTCGGTGTCCACTTATGCACGGTACCGGAGTCCCGAGCAAAGTAAGCCTGCGTCTGCAAATCAAACTTTGTCTCGTGCCGAATACAAGTGTAGACTTTCCTGTGAAATGCTTACTTACAAGCCCTTAACCAACATTGCAGTTCAAGAAGAAGAAAATATTTACCAAATAAACTTAAGTAACAATAACAGGGCTATTTACAGGGGGTACCACGTCAGTGTGTTGGGGTACAGGTTAGTTGAGTTCATTTGTACATGTAGGTAGGGATGAAAGTGACTGCATAGATAATAAACAACGAGTAGCAGCAGTGTACAAAACAAATGGAGGGGGGAGTGTCAATGTAATAGTCCGGTGGCAATTTGATTAATTGTTCAGTAGTCTTATGGCTTGGGGGTAGAAGCTGTTAAGGAGCCTTTTGGTCCTAGACTTGGTGCTCCGGTACCACTTGCAGTGCGGTAGCAGAGAAAACAGTCTATAGCTTGGGTGACTGGAGTCTCTGACAATTTTATGGGCTTTCCTCTAACACCGCCTATTATATAAGTCCTGAAAGGCAGGAAGCTTGGCCCCAGTGATGTAATGGGACGTACGCACTACCCTCTGTAGCGCCTTACGGTCAGATGCCGAGCAGTTGACATACCAGGCGGTGATGCAACCAGTCAGGATGCTCTCGATGGTGCAGCTGTAGAACTTTTTGAGGATCTGGGGACCGATGCCAAATTTTCTGTGTCTCCTGAGGGGGCAAAGGTTTTTTGCGTGCCCTCTTCACAACTCATGCTGTGCTTGGATCATGATAGCTCGTTGGTGATGTCGACACCAAGGAACTTAACGCTCCACTACAGCCCCGTTAATGTTAATTAGTGCCTGTTCAGCCGCCTTTTCCTGTAGTCCATGATCAGCTCCTTTGTCTTGCTCATATTGAAGGAGAGGTTGTTGTCCTGGCATCACACTGCCAGTTCTCTGACCACCTCCCTATAGGCTGTCTCATCGTTGTTGGTGATCAGGCCTACCACTGTTGTAAGCAAACTTAAGGATGGTGTTGGAGTCGTGTTTGGCCACGCAGTCGTGGGTGAACAAGGAGTACAGGAGGGGAGTAAGTACACAATCCTGCGGGGAATGAGCTTGGCAGATGTGTTGTTGCATACCCTTACCACCTGGGGGCGGCACATCAGGAAGTCCCAGGATCCAGTTGCAGAGGGAGGGGTTTAGTCCCAGGGTCCTTAGCTTAGTGATGCGCTTCGTGGGCACTATGGTGTTGAACGCTGAGCTGTAGTCAATGAACAGCATTCTCACACAGGTGTTCCTTTTGTCCAGGTGGGAAAGGGCAGTGTGGCGTGCGATTTGAGATTGCGTCATTTGGGGCGGTATGCGAATAAGAGTGGGTCTAGGGTGTCTGGGAGGATGCTGTTGTGAGCCATGACAGGCCTTTCAAAGCACTTCATGGCTAGTGACGTGAGCGCTACGAGGCGGAAATCATTTAGGCAGGTTACCTTCGCTTCCTTGGGCACAGGGACTATGGTGGTCTGCTTGAAACATGTAGGTATTACAGGAAAAGGTTGAAAATGCCAATGAAGATACTTGCCAGTTGGTCTGCGCATTCTATGATTACACATCCTGGTAATCCATCTGGCTCTGTGGCTTTGAAGATCTTGCTCACATCGGCTACCGAGAGCCTTATCACACAGTCATCCAGAACAGCTGGTGCTCTCGTGCATGCTTCAGTGTTGCTTGCCTCGACGCGAGCATGAAAGGCATTTAGCTCATCTGCTAGGCTCGCGTCACTGGGCAGCTCGCGTCTGGGTTTCCCTTTTGTTGTCCGTAATAGTTTTCAAGCCCTGCCACATCTGAGTGTCAGAGCCGGTGTAATAGGATTCAATCCTGTATTGACACTTTGCTTGTTTGATGGTTCGTCTGAAAGAATAGCGTCCAGATTAGTGTCCCGCTCCTTGAAAGCGGCAGCTCTAGCCTTCAGCTCGATGCGGATGTTGCTTGCAATGCATGGCTTCTGGTTGGGATATGTACGTATGGTCACTGTGGGGATGACGTCGTCGATGCACATATTGATGAAGCCGATGACTGAGGTTGTATACTCCTCAATGCCATTGGATGAATCCCAGAACATATTCCAGTCTGTGCTAGCAAAACAGTCCTGTAGCATCCGTGTCATCTGACCACTTCCGCATTGAGCGAGTCACTGGTACTTCCTGCTTTAGTTTTTGCTTGTAAGCAGGAATCAGGAGGATATAATTATGGTCAGATTTTCCAAATGGAGCGCTTTGTATGCAAAGCTGGTCTAGTTTTTTTTTTTTTTCCTCTGGGTGCATATGCTGGTAAAAAATTTGGTAAAACTGATTCACGTTTGCCAGCATTAAAGTCCACGGCCACTAGGAGCGCAGCTTCTGGGTGAACATTTTCTTGTTTGCTTATGGCCTTATAGAGCTGGCTGAGTGCTGTCTTAGTGCCAGCATCGGTCTGTAGTGGTAAATATACTGCTATGAATAATATAGATAGTGTGGTCTACAGCTTATCATAAGGTGCAATACCTCCAGACTTCTTTATTAGATATCGAGCACCAGCTGTTATTGACAAAGACACCCCCACCCCTCGTCTTACCAGACGTAGCTTCTCTGTTCTGCCAGGGCATTGAAAATCCCTCCAGCTCTATTATCCGTGTTGTCGTTCAGCCACGTCTCAGTGAAACAACATAAGATATTACAGTACTTAATGTCCCCTTGGTAGTATAATCATAGGTCATCAATTTTATTTTCCAATGATTGCATGTTAGAAAGTACAATTGATGGTAGTGAGATTCTCACCTACGGATTCTCAAAAGGCAGCCCGATCTGCGTCCTGTTTTCCGCTGTCTTTTCATGCAAATGACGGGTCTCTAGGCCTGTTCCCGGGAGAGCTGTGTGTCTTTATCGTTGGACTCGTTAAAGGAAAAAGCTTCTTCCAGTTCGTGGTGAGTAATCCCAGTTCTGATGTCCAGAAGTTATTTTCGGTCATAAGAGACGGTAGCCGCAATGTTTTTTAAACGTATTTTGTACATAAAATAATTTATGAACAATGCAAAAAAGGAACAAAATGGCACAATTTTGTTACGGGCATGTAAAACGTCAGCCATCCTCTTCGGCGCCATCTTAACTGAATGCTTGTGTGTTGTGCTTTTGCATGTCTTAACACCTGACTAACATTACTCATTGGGCTTTCACTAATGTGGGGTGAGAATCTAATTGTTCTTTAAGGTTATCAATGGAAGAATTTCAAATGTATCCATATGGATGCTCTCCATAACTTTAAACTGCTCTGTTTTTAAAGTCTGCCTTGATGCTCCTTATGCCTAGATATTACATTTAGTGACTTGTACAAGTAGTTATTACTGTAGTGAGAAGCAATTGCTTTTTGCCATTGCAATATACATGTATTTCTTCCAGTTAATCACACGGATGCTTCAGTCACTTCAATGTATTTCATTAGCCTCAAGTCCTAGTGGTTGTGTGTATCGTGATCTGATGTGTACAAAGGGCCAACTTCACACACCCATTCTGTGTGTGAAGGTCTCCTCCAGTCTCAGTTGGAGCAGGTGGCCATTGAGGCTCTGCAGCTCTGCACCCTGTTGCTGCCTCCTGCCAGTCGAAGGAAGCTCCAGCTGCTGATGAGAATGATCTCCCGGATGAGTCAGAACGTGGACCTGCCTCGGTTCAATGACGCCATAGCAACACACACACTGGTGAGGAGAAACAGGTTTTACAATTATGCGTGATCTGAACATGGTAAACCTAAAAAGAGCATGAAATGAACATGTCTTCAACTCCATTATTCAATCCCATTGCGTTTTCAGATGGAGCATATGTTCTCTCACTGTGTGCTGGGCTGTAAGGAAGAGATGGACCTGGATGAGCTGCTGGCCACCAGACTGGTCTCCTTCCTCATGGATCATCACCAGGAGATCCTCCAGGTGCCTGTCTATCTGCAGAACGCAGTCCAGGACCACATCGCCTACCTCAGGAAAGTGCAGGTACAGTACTACTGTCGCTTTTATTTTTATAAGGCTTCCATGATCAATTTTCTATGATTTTTTTTTTTTTTTTTTTCAACTGCTTACATTGATGTGTATGAGATTTGAGCCTGTTTTCTTTCCTCCCCTAGATAACATACCCAGGCATTGTTGGTGCCCCTGTGCCCGTTCACTCCTTTTGTAGACGGATCAGCACCAAAGAGTTTGAGGAGCAGAAGCTGAGTTTGTCCCAGGCTGCGATCGCTGACCTACTGGAGAGCCTGGTCAAAGACAAGAACATGTCGATGAAGGACAGGAAGAAGAAGCTCAAGCAGGTAACAAGTTAGATGGCATGTTGTCTGAACGCTTTCATATTTTTCATCAAACTTTGTTTCCAACTTATGATTTGAAATTCTTACTTGGGTGTTAAAAAATATATAAAGTTAATCAAAGTCTAATAAATATTTCTATGATTAGTTTCAGAGGCAGTATCCAGACATTTACTCTTGCCATTTTCCAACCACAGAGTGAGGCGCAGCTTTTTGAAGATTAACCAAAGATCAAGCCACCATTGCTGATAAGTATGAAGAAACCACAAGCTTTTAGTATTAGAAACTGAAGGTACATTTTGTTCTTGCAGCTAAATCAAAGGTGGGAGGAATATACAGGTGAGACCACCTCCCAATTTAGACTGCAACTATGTAACAATTGTCTTTATGGTTGAATTATGCATATTTTATGTTGAGTAATGTGTTTTTGTGTATGTTATTTTGAAAATACTGCAATAGTTATCTTTAGTGCACCAATGAAGTTACTTTGATATCTTATGGAGTATAATAAGAGACTAAAGCAAACTAAGATTAGATTTGGTGTTTTTCTGTCAATGTTGCAATTGATCTACATTCATACACTACCATTGACAGAGTATACAGTATTCAAACTTTTAAACGTTTGAGCTTTTTTAGCGATTACATTTGTTACTAAGTGTGATTCGTCTACCTAGTTCATTAGGTTTGTATGAAGGGCTCATAACATTTTGTATCCATGTTTCACATTTTTCTGTGTATTTTGGCATTGCACTTTTCTATAGTTCTTTTATTTAATGTATGTTTTTTATTCCATAACGTTCTCTTAAAGTTAAGCTCAAATTGCTTTATTTTATATTTTGTGCTTGGGATTTGTCTATTTTTTTACCTGGCAAGTTATGTTCAGCCTTTTGGGATACAGAAAAGTTTTGCACTATTTTCTGTCTTTTTCAACAAATGGTAGCTTTGACCAATCAATACAATTGTTAATATATATACCTGCCATGTTATATATTTTTATGCCATCGATGAAGTATTAATAAACCTTTTGGAATCCGTTTGATGCATTTTCTGAATACCTCTATGGCTGTATACTTACCTCAAAGGAAGCGCCAATTACAACAGTTATAACCTTTTTGTGTATTATTTCCTTGCCAAAAATCTGTTTTATGCTACATTCTTAGGAAAATGTCCAACTGTAAAACAAAATGTTTTCTCCTTACTAATTATGCAAATATATTGGCTTAATGTTCTGACGGATGTGGTTTATTTCATATTTGGTTACCTTAGTCTCCTTGTGCTGTCTGGCACAAGAAGGGAGAGCAATGGTTGCTACTCAGACAGAATAACTGCCTTGCATCACTAATTACTTTTTAAAATGCACAAATTCCACAGTATCGTTGCACTATCCCTGGAAGGATGTGGCAGAAATCTGTTACAATTCCAAGTGCATTGCAACCCAAGTCTGACCAACTGACAGCTTCATTCATCTAGATCAGGATGAAGAAAAGGAAGACAGCATTAATCATACTCATCCATAACAAACACCCTCTGTGTGGGTGCCTACAGAGAATATTGATTAAATATAAACTTGTTTTCATCTGGACTCCATCAAATTAGTTAACTAGTGTCGGAACATCTTTCTCTGACAACGTGTAGAACAAATATTTGAAACCAAAGATATTGCATAATGAACTGCATTACGTTCCTGTTCACTTCAGTTAAGTGTTTGTTGTTTAGCCCCTTTTGTAACCTTTTGGGGCTCTCAGGTTAGCAAATGTGGTTCTGGTCTTAATTAGGCTGAGAAATTCCTTGAAGGGGTAGAATTGTGTGGTGGCAGTGGGCTAAACTTCACTGGAAACTGAATGGTCTGGACACAAAGGAACTTTTGTTTGAGACCTCTGGTTTGGGGGTAGGTTCTCAGACTCCCGGCGCTCTGCATGGGAATGGAACTGTCTATAAAGGCTGCTGCTCACTCCGCATTTCAGACTGGGCTTCCTGAACACAAGCTGTGTTTATTCTCTAAAGGAAAATGGTTAGTCGGTGAGTAACTCCTTTTTGTACATTTTCCTTCGCTTCGCTTAACTTTCCCATACAAGAATATAGTAAGTTGGTGAGTAAGCAAACTTTTGCAGACTTTCCGCGTTGCATAACTGACAGGAGTATGTAAATTGTTGATTAACTGTTGTGCTAAGTTTTTTTATTTTTAAATGTACCTTCTCATTACTGTTTTACTGCACGCTATTGTCAAGCAGTTGAACATTTCTTTTTCTGGTCTGAGATTGTAGTTTTGATTACTAAGTTAAACTTCAAATTTAGGGCAGAATGAGGTACCTCATTTCGATTTTTAGGTTGGGCCAGAAAAGTCAGATCAGCAGCCTATGCTTTTGTGAATTAATGTTTATTTTAACTTTTGTTAACTTTTCAGAATTCAGCATCCGGCTGGTGGGTACAAGAAAATATTTGAGACGTGTGGAGAATTGAATGAACCTATTCCTGCTATCGTTGTAGGTAGGTGAGGAACAGGTCTTAGACTCCACTCCCCTTTGGTTTATAAGCAAGAAGGTTTGGTGTTTTATCATGGCTGAGTGAGAATTGAGCACGACATGTTAACATGGATAATTTCATGCTGTGTTCAGGTGTGATTCCAGAATGGCTGAGTGGCAGTCTATTGCGTCTGGGACCCGGCCTGTTCGAGGTGGGGGCTGAACCTTTCTACCACCTTTTTGATGGCCAGGCCCTCATGCACAAGTTTGACCTAAAGAATGGCCATGTGACCTACTATCGGAAGTAAGCCTCTGCGTGTGGACTTCAGTGATGATGCGTAACACGTTTACACACTGAAGGTGGTGAAATCTATATTATGAGGAGGAGGGCTTGCAATAATTTTACAGTAACACACTTGTAGTAGTTGTGGAGTTTTGTGAAATGTTCCCCTCAGCCAATAAATGTGACTGGAATGTTTTGGGCAACCTCAGCGTGGGCTGTTTCTAATTAAGACAGTGACTAAAGCAGAGAGACCTTCTGTTCTCAAAGGCTTCTGAAAGCTAAAACAGAAGTGGGCTTATCAATTACAAATCTGTATGTTCCAAGCTACATGTTAATTGTTTTTAAAGGTCCAATGAAGCTGTTTTTTTAATCTCTATCAAATCATTTCTAGTTAACAATTAAGTACCTGTTTTTTTTTTTACTGTTTAAATTGAAAAAGTAATTTCTCATGCAAGAATTTTGCTAGGACTGTCTGGGAGTGGTCTGCGTGAGGGACATAATTGGACGAGCCTAATGGGGGAGAGACCGTATGTATCCTGAAAACGACTGTTATTGGCAGAGGTTTAAGTCTTTGTTATTGGTCAATTAATTTATACCACCTGGTGATGTCGCCAGGCAGGCCAAAACTCCATCCCTCCAAAACAAGCTGAAATTCCAAGTTGTTTTTAAAAGTTTTTTCCCCTTCTTCCCCGCCACCTACTCTTACACTAACAGGGTATTATCATTTTCACAGTATTATTTAAACTTCAGAGTCGATGTCCGCGCACCCGTGCAAATCTAATTGGCATAATAAAAATACCCATAAGTCAGTTTTAGCTAGAGCTATATTTTTTTGCATTGGATGCGTCTCAATCCACCGCATCCGCCAAAGTCGCATTTCCGCATCTGCGGTGACAGAGCTAGAGCGGGGTTTGTCAGACCATGAGACATCCCGAAAATTGATTTGATTTGATTTGAAATTGGTCCTCTTACAAAATCGTCTGTAGTGTCCGCAAATGGGACTTCTCCGTTTTGCTTTACGACCTCCACAAGCATCTTGGGACATGTCTGAAGTGGGTACAGCTGATCTGCCAATTTCTGTCTGGAGCGTGTGAACAGTTTAGGCTACGTGTCATACATGTTGTTTTGCTCTAGGATGCTCACAAGACTCGTCTGAAGGTCCCCCGGTACCAGTTAACCAAAAAATTTATGGAAGTACAGTGTATATATGAAGCCCGTTTAGTGCCAAAAATAAGGCACTAAATGTAAAAAAAGATATAAAAATGTCCTGATCTTATATCGCTGATAAAGGACAGACACTTCAGAACAAACTTTCTTTGGATTTTTTGGGGGGACTGTTGTTCAATGTGTTTGGATGGGCAAATAAGGTAGTAAGGCCAAAAATGACAAGGCTTAGACTGTTAAGTTAACCCTTATGTTCCTCTGTAGATTTGTCAAAACAGATGCCTATGTGCGAGCCATGACAGAGAAAAGAGTGGTCATCACTGAGTTTGGAACAGCAGCCTACCCAGACCCCTGCAAAAATATTTTCTCAAGGTCTGATTTGCTCTAATTTTATGATAAAGTAAAACAATGTCCTCACAATTCAGTTATTAGGCATTACATAAATTATCCATGCTTTCCTCATTTCATGAACCCTTTTCTTCTGTCTTTGTAGGTTTTTCACCTACTTCAAAGGGATTGAGGTGACAGATAATTGCTTAGTGAATGTGTACCCTGTTGGTGAGGATTTCTATGCCTGCACAGAAACCAACTACATCACCAAAGTGGACCCAGACACACTGGAGACTCTGAAAAAGGTATGTGCTGCTCACCCTGGCTAACATCAGATAGATTGAACATAAGAACTGTCATACGTCACAAAGGAGAAGTCTCTCAAACTGTTTCTCCAGGTGGACCTGTGTGATTACCTCTCGGTCAATGGGGTGACGGCTCATCCACACATTGAAAGTGATGGAACGGTGTACAACCTTGGGAACTGTTTTGGGAAGAACATGTCATTGGCCTACAACATTGTCAAAATTCCTCCAACACAGAAAGGTTAGTTCTGTATACACCATTGAGACTATTTTCTTGAAGTGAGATGTCCCTAAATTAAGTGCATTGGGTCTTGTCTGTGTTTTTCTGATGCTTGTTTTCAGACAAGTCAGATCCCATTGCAAAGTCCAAGGTTCTTGTGCAGCTACCCAGCAGTGAGAGATTCAAGCCCTCGTATGTTCATAGGTTAGTGACATCGTTGATCGAGTTCACATTCTATATTGGAACATTCGTGCTTATTACATTTATTTCAATGCTTTTTCTGTGTCGTCCATCAGCTTTGGAATGACAGAAAACTACTTTGTCTTTGTTGAGACTCCAATAAAGATCAACCTTCTAAAATTCTTGACCGCTTGGAGCATCTGGGGCACAAATTACATGGATTGTTTTGAGTCAAACGAAACCATGGGTGTAAGTAGAGAAACTTGTAGACCACTATTCTCTAACTGTATGCAAAGCCTGTTAGCGTTTCACTTTTGATTATTGATATATTGGCACTATATTAATCTCACTATTACAAATGTCTTCATCACCAGATAATAGTATTTTTCTTATATAGACATGGTTCCATCTGGCTATGAAGGACCCAGCTAAATACATAGAGCATAAATTCAGGACCTCTGCCTTCAATCTCTTCCATCACATCAACAGCTATGAGGACGATGGCTTCATCGTTGTTGACCTGTGCACTTGGAAAGGGTAGGTATTGACCAGTTGTTGTAATGACTTGAGAACAACATATGTACCAGACACTTATCTAGTGCCCCTTTCTTTTGTTTGGTTTCAGTCATGAGTTTGTCTACAACTACCTATATCTGGCCAACCTGCGGGAGAACTGGGAGGAAGTGAAGAAAGCTGCTATGAGGGCACCTCAACCGGAGGTCCGGCGATACGTTCTGCCCATAGATGTCCACAGAGTAAGCTTTGTGCCCTTATTCTTGTAATTTCTGAAACAAGTAGTAATCACTGCTTTGATGTTATCATCTCAGGATAGAGGACTATATCAGTGAAGTCTACATTTTGTACTTGCAGGAGAAACAGGGGAAGAATCTGATATCCCTTCCGTACACCACAGCCACTGCAGTGATGCGCAGTGATGGAACCATCTGGCTGGAGCCTGAGGTTCTGTTCTCTGGACCACGACAAGGTAACCCACACACAGCGTGTTTCATTTAACATTGAGACGGGACGGTCATGGTTCCCCTATTCTTATACCATCTGATGCCACTAACTATCTGTTCTTTCATGTCGTAAGATTTTCCTTATTCGGTAGAATCAGTCATTGAAAATCCTTTATCATTGCAGCATTTGAGTTCCCTCAGATCAACTACAGTAAGTTCTCTGGGAAGAACTACAGCTATGCCTATGGACTGGGCCTGAACCACTTCATCCCTGACAGGGTAAGTATAGCACACAGATGAGAACTAGTAGTACATTATCCAACTCTGATTAGGTTTATGATTCAACTAACCTGATGATAGTCATTCAGGGAGTGAGTTTGATTGTGTCCTGCTCCAGATTTGCAAACTGAACGTGAAGACCAAGGAGACGTGGGTGTGGCAGGAGCCAGACTCGTACCCCTCAGAACCCATCTTTGTGCAGACCCCAGACTCTGTAGAGGAAGATGACGGTAAACAGAAGGGTTTTAGGCGATTCTATAATATCACAATCTGTTGTCTAACATTTCACCTGGATCAGGTGGCATGAATTACCATACCTAAGCAGTGTTAGGTTCAAAATAACAGGATAAAAACTGCCGGACAACTATAAAAGCTCAAACCAAGTTTATTCACTAAATGTGTCTGACAGCTGAACAGACAGACATGTTCCCACCAGCACAAGTGTGTGTGTGTGTGTGTGTGTGTATGTACAGTTGAAGTCTGAAGTTTACATACACCTTAGCCAAATTCATTTCAACTCAGTTTTCACAATTCCTGGCATTTAATCCTTGTAAAAATTCCCTGTTTTAGGTCAGTTTGGATCACCACTTTATTTTAAGAATGTGAAATGTCAGAATAGTAGTAGAGATTTATTTCAGCTTTTATTTCTTTCATCACATTCCCAGTGGCTCAGAAGTTTACATACACACTCAATTAGTATTTGGTAGCATTGCCTTAAACAATTTAAACTTGGGTCAAATGTTTCGGGTAGCCTTCCACAAGCTTCCCACAATAAGTTGGGTGAATCTTTTCTATAAGATTGAGGTCAGGGCTTTGTGATGGCCACTCAATACCTTGACTTTGTTGTCCTTAAGCCATTTTGCCACAAATTTGGAAGTATGCTTGGGGTCAGTGTCCATTTGGAAGACCCATTTGCGACCAAGCTTGAACTTCCTGACTGATGTCTTGAGATGTTGCTTCAATATATCCACATAATTTTCCTGCCTCATGATGCCATCTCTTTTGTGAAGTGCACCAGTCCCTCCTGCAGCAAAGCACCCCCCACAACATGATGCTGCCCCTCCCGTGCTTCACGGTTGGGATGGTGTTCTTCGGCTTGCAAGACTCCCCCTTTTTCCTCCAAACATAACGATGGTCATTATGGCCAAAAAGTTATATTTTTGTTTCATCAGACCAGAGGATATTTCTACAAAAAGTATGATCTTTGTCCCCATGTGCAGTTGCAAACCGTAGTCTAGCTTTTCTATGGCGGTTTTGGAGCAGTGGCTTCTTCCTTGCTGAGCGGCCTTTCAGGTTATGTTGATTATAGGACTCGTTTTACTGTGGCTATAGATACTTTTGTACCCATTCCACCAGCATCTTCACAAGGTCCTTTGCTGTTGTTCTGGGATTGATTTGCACTTTTCGCATCAAAGTATGTTCATCTCTAGGAGACAGAACGCGTCTCCTTCCTGATTGGTATGACGGCTGAGTGTTCCCATGGTGTTTATACTTGCGTACTATTGTTTGTACAGATGAACGTGGTACCTTCAGGTGTTTGGAAAATGCTCCCAAGGATGAACCAGACTTGTGAAGGTCTATAATGTTTATTTCTGAGGTTTTGGCTGATTTCTTTGGATTTTCCCATGATGTCAAGCAAAGAGGTACTGAGTTTGAAGGTAGGCCTTGAAATACATCCACAGGTACACCTCCAATTGACTAAGGCTAATTGACATAATTTATCAGAAGCTTCTAAAGCCATGACATCATTTTTGGGAATTTTAGTGTATGTAAACTTCTGACCCACTGGAATTGTGATAGTGAAATAATCTGTAAACAATTGTTGGAAAAATTACTTGTCAGGCACAAAGTAATATCCTAACCGACTTGCCAAAACTATAGTTTGTTAACAAGAAATGTGTGGAGTGGTTGAATAACAAGTTTTAATGACTCCAACCTAATGACTCCAACCTAAGTGTATGTAAACTTCCGACCTCAACTGTATTTGTGTATCTATCTCCAGCCCACAATATGGGTGAAATCTCCTCCTTCCCTCTAAATATTACATATTTATTGCTAGGCAGGAAGTTAAGTGATGTGGGTAATAAACTGTTCCTTCTCGCTTAATGGGACCTGAACTAAACTCGGCCTCCATTCCTCACTAATCCACAGCTCTCCACCCTTATCAGTGACCGCAACCATATACGTTCCTCCTACAGATAACCATTAACTTCTGTTTTAGAAACCAGACTGTGGCCCTTCTCATTTCCATAGGATACCTGATGATTTAACAATATTTCAGGTTTATAAGTCAGAACCCATCAGTAGGATTCACCTTAGTGTGATGTAAAATGCTGACATACCGGTTGTATACAACTTGAAATACAAATGTAGGTATGCCTCTCTCGCACACTTCTGATTTTGTGGTTGTGATACTGCTCTCTTTTCCTCCTGCTAGGGGTGTTGTTGAGCATCGTGGTGAACCCTGGAGCAGACCAGAGGCCAGGGTACCTCCTCATCCTCAATGCCAGAGATCTGACAGAGATCGCACGAGCTGAGGTGGAGGTTATCATCCCTGTCACCTTCCATGGAATGTACAAGCCTTAGGACTACTTTCTCAACACATCTACAGAACAATCATAATGCTAAAACCTTAGTTGGGATTATACTTTACATAAGACATCTAGTTACAGTGCATTTGGAAATTATTCAGACACCTTCTCTTTTTCCACATTTTGTTACAGCCTTATTCTAAAATTGATTGAATAGAAAAAGTTAAATCTACACACAATACCCCATAATGACCAAGTGACATATTTTAGACATTATTGCAAATGTATTAATCAAAATACAAATACCTGATTTACAAAAATATTTACACATTTTGCTATAAGATTTGAAATTGAGCTGTTTCCATTGATCATCCTTGATGTTTCTGCATTTGATTGGAGTCCAACTGTGGTAAATTCAATTGATTGGCCATGATTTGGAAAGGCACACACCTGTCTACATAAGGTTACACAGTTGACGGTGCTTGTCAGAGCACAGACTAAGCCATGAGATCGAAGGAATTGTTCTGAGAGCCCCCGAGACAGGATTGTGTTGAGGCGCAGATCTGGGGAAGGGTACCAAAAACTGTCTGCAGCATTGAAGGTAACCAAGAACACAGTGGCCTCCATCATTCTTTAATGGAAGAAGTTTGGAACCACCAAGACTTCCTAGAGCTGGCTGCCCGGCCAAACGGATGAACCGGGGGAGAAGGGCCTTGGTCAGGAAGGTGACCAAGAACCCGATGGTCACTCGGACAGAGCTCTAAAGTTCCTCTGTGGCGATGGGAGAACCTTCCAGAAGGACAAACATCTCTGCAGCACACCACCAATCAGGCCTTTATGGTAGAGTGGCCAGACGGAAGCCACTCCTCAGTAAAAGACACATGACAGCCCGCTTGGAGTTTGCCAAAAGGCACCTAAAGTACTCTGACCATGAGAAACAAGATTCTCTGGTCTGATGAAACCAAGATTGAACTCTTAGGCCTGAATGCCAAGTGTCACATCTGGAGGAAACCTGGCACCATCCCTACGATGAAGTGCGGTAGAAGCATGATGTGGGTATGTTTTTCAGCAGCAGGGACTGGGAGACTAGTCAGGATCGAGGCAAAGTACAGAGATCCTTGATGAAAACCTGCTCCAGAGCGCAACAGGACAACAACCCTAAGCACACAGTCAAGACAACGCAGGAGTGGCGTCGGGGCGTCTTTGAATGTCCTTGAGTGGCCCAGCCTGAGCCCGGACTTATCATATCAAACATCTTTGGAGAGACCTGATAATAGCTGTGCAGCAACACTCCCCATCCAACCTGACAGAGCTTGAGAGGATCGGCAGAGAAGAATGGGAGAAACTCTCAAAATACAGGTGTGCCAAGCTTGTAACGTCATGCCAAGAAGACTCAAGGCTGTAATCGCTGCCAAAGGTGCTTCAACAAAGTACTGAGTAAAGGGTCTGACTACTTAGTTAAATGTGGTATTTCAGTTTTTTTTTTTTTTAATTGCAACAATTTCTACAAACCGGTTTTTGCTTTGTCATTATGGGGTGTTAGGTTCTAATTCTCAGAGTAAATAACTCAAGGACACTAGAGAAGCTTAGCCAAGTTGAATTCTTCCCAAAGGGTCGATACAGCTGTAATTCAGACTCAGACATGGCTTCCCTCGTGGTGGTATTCATACCCCACTTTGGGTGGAGTCTCCTCCTTATCGCTAAAAATTGCATCATTCTTGCTAAGCAGGGAACTAAGTTATGAGCCTTAAACGGTGTCTCCCCTTATCAGTACTGTCACATGCGATTGTTTTCCCTGCACTCAGCCCCTCCCAAGCTTCATTATGGCACCCCGCATTTCTCTTTTGTAACTAATGTTCCTATACTTCTGAGTATAACAATGTTCCAAGTTTAACCCCGAATCCAAAAGGGGTATTGTGCGTAGATTGAGGTGGGAAAAAAACAATTAATCCATTTTAGAATAAGGTTGTAACGTAACAATGTGGAAAAAGTCAAGGGGTCTGAATACTTTTCAAATGCATTGTCATTTGAGTATCTATTTGTTGAGGCATCGCTGGTGTTGCCTATGGAATGTACTGTGCGATCATGTAGCCTGTTCATTTGCTTAGTCCACATAGTAATGTAAACTCAGCAAAAAAAGAAACGTTCCTTTTTCAGGACCCTGTCTTTCAAAGAGAATTCATAAAAATCCAAATAACTTCACAGATCTAAATTGTAAAAGGGTTTAAACACTGTTTCCCATGCTTGTTCAATGAACCGCAAACAATTAGAAAACATGCACCTTTGGAACGGTCGTTCAGACACTAACAGCTTACAGACGGTAGGCAATTAAGGTCACAGTTATGAAAACTTAGGACACTAAAGAGGCCTTTCTACGGACTCTGGAAAAATACCAAAAGAAAGATGCCCAGGGTCCCTAGTCATCTGCGTGAATGTGCCTTAGGCATGCTGCAAGGAGGCATGAGGACTGCAGATCTGGCCAGGGCAATAAATTGCAATGTCCGTACTGTGAGACGCCTAAGACAGCGCTACTGGGAGACGGGACGGACAGCTGATCGTCCTCGCAGTGGCAGACCACGTGTAACAACACCTGCACAGGATCGGTACATCCGAACATCACACCTGCAGGACAGGTACAGGATGGCAACAACTGCCCGAGTTACACCAGGAACGCACAATCCCTCCATCAGTGCTCAGACTGTCCGTGAGAGGCTGGACCGAGGGCTTGTAGGCCTGTTGTAAGGCAGGTCCTCACCAGACATCACCGGCAACAACGTCGCCTATTGGCACAAACCCACCGTCACTGGACCAGATAGGACTGGCAAAAAGTGCTCTTCACTGACGAGTCGCGGTTTTGTCTCACCAGGGGTGATGGTCGATTGGATCGATTTGGTGGAGGGTCCATCATGGTCTGGGGCGGTGTGTCACAGCATCATCGAACTGAGCTTGTTGCCATTGCAGGCAATCTCAACGAGGTGCGTTACAGGGAAGACATCCTCCTCCCTCATATGGTACCCTTCCTGCAGGCTCATCCTGACATGACCCTCTAGCATGACAATGCCACCAGCCATACTGCTTGTTCTGTGCGTGATTTCCTGCAAGACAGGAATGTCAGTGTTCTGCCATGGCCAGCGAAGAGCCTGGATCTCAATCCCATTGAGCACGTCTGGGACTTGTTGGATCGGAGGGTGAGGGCTAGGGCCATTCCCCCCAGAAATGTCCGGGAACTTGCAGGTGCCTTGGTGGAAGAGTGGGGAAACATCTCACAGCAAGAACTGGCAAATCTGGTGCAGTCCATGAAGAGATGCACAGCAGTATTTGATGCAGCTGGTGGCCACACCAGATACTGACTGTTACTTTTGATTTTGACACCCCCTTTGTTCATGCACAAATTATTCAATTTCTGTTAGTCACATGTCTGTGGAACTTGTTCAGTTTGTCGGTTGTTGAATCATGTTCATATAGATATTTACATGTTAAGTTTGCTGAAAATAAACACAGTTGACAGTGAGGGGACGTTTCATTTTTTGCTGAGTTTGTCTTAACCTTGACCCTGAAACTGTGTTGGACTCTGACTTAGAGGCCTAGTGCTCATTAGCTATAATGGAACCATGTTCTCTTTGCACCTCATAGTACGAATTTAGACAAGACTTATTTGAGATTTCTATGGTACATGTTTCAACTTGTATTTACTAATGTATTCTGCTACTTTTATACAAATAAACAAAATCGCATTGATAGTGTTATTACATTACAAATCTCAAATATATATTTTTTGTGTGATGGTACACATTGTTTAGGTAATTAGTTCCTCTATAAAGGTGTTATGTTAAATAGAGATTTAGCATTATACTTCTGATAAAGGCAATTGTTTAAAATAAAAACCAGTGAGGCAGCTTCACACAGAGTAATGGCGTACTTAATTTGTCTTTGGGGCGCTGGTATTCCTGTTTGACTTTTCAGGCAATTACTCAACCTGATGAGAATGAAGAAAAAAATGGAATGGGCATGTGTAAACTGATTAGGATTTCCACTCTGAAAAGATTTGCAATTCTATTTTTTTAATTAACCTACTAGATGGCATTCAATAATCCTGCATCTTAAAGTCAAACACCAAAATAATGACGTGTGATGGCCAGAGCCAAATAAACTATGCCATTATGTAAAGGTTTTGGTTTTTCCATGGAAAACCTCAACAGCTGCTTCCAGTCAGTGAGGACCAGCCAATACCCTGTGAACCTATATAAGTGTCAGGTATGATTCTCAGAGATTTACCTTCCCTGTGTCCTGGGGAAGAATCACTCCATCCCAGCGTCTGCCAGATGAAGAACACAGAGCTCTCCTTTAACCTAAAAGGATAAACACTCCTGGTAGCCCTTTAGACTCGTAATGTTATACGGGTTGAAAATTGCAGATTTGGACACTGATAAGCACCTAAATTGGAACGCAGTGGCTGCAAAGTAACATACTACACATGACTTCATAGTTTTGGCTCTGTGCTTTCCAGTGCTGTATGGGTTTTGACTGAACGCTGTTCTGAACTTGCCCACATTGGGCAGCTTTTGCACATGTTTGGTTTCCTGTGGGAATTGCTGTAAATTACGAGGACTATGTATTTTGAAAGGATGAGGATTATAATAAATACTGCTTTGTCATCAAACAAGGCAAACCCCTGTGAATCCAAACGCGCACTTCACATTTCCATATAAAACCAATGCTATATACAGTGTTAACGTTTATGATCACTATGATGTACAGTTACAAGATGACATAGCATTGGGTTGTCCTCAACAGAATGAGCCTATCTTTGTTGCATTGTGAAGAAAATTTGCTATGGACCAAGCATCTGAATGCACGCATGACTCCATTCTATGCGCACCAAAATAATCTGTTTCTCTGAATTTCTTTGTGAAAGCCTAACACTGTAAGATCTTATTTTATAATTTAGCTAGTCATGTTGGCAATAGTACAAGCTTTCTAATTATGCCCACATGAACCAGATTGCAATTTATAATGGACTGTTTTTGGATTGCGTAAACAACAGTAATTGTGTAAAGATGGAGATGCAGGGCTGTGTTCCAAACAAAACAACTACAAGTGTTTTTGCTCTAATTCCCAAATGGCACAGCTAGGAGAGCTAAAAAAAAACACCATAAAGTTGAAGACTTCTTTTGAGTCATATAAGTGCCTTGAAATTACTTAGGAACTGTGCACATATTGGGGAGGTGTGTGGCCACTTGGAGACACCAGTTAGACCTTTCACTTAAACCCTTGTAATTTGGGGGTTTTATGTTGCGCAAACCCCACATTTGACAAGAATATTCTTATGTTACTGAATGTGTCCAGAGTATTTTCAGATTTCGTTATCAACAAATGTGGCGAAAAGTATAGTAAATGTAAGATGCACATAATCAACAGTGTAATGTTTGGATTGTGTCAGGTGATCTGTTGTGTCCTCGCCGTTCGTCTAATAATTTCCCCATGATCTCCCAACTGTTCCCTTTTAATTGCTACCATGGTTATGTGTATGCTTTCCATATTTCTTTCCATATTTTTGCTTTCCATATTTCTTTCCATATTTTTGCTTTCCATATTTCTTCCTGAAACACACGAGATAAGGAAAACCACACACAAAAGACAGGGACCAGTTTAGTTCGTATTTTCAATATATAAAGGAATTGATGTGTAGGCACAAGGCAGATTTTCATAGTGACTACTACTGGCACTATTGGACAAACCATAGCATAACTGTCAGGGCCATGGCGACAGTGATTTTTGGAACAGAGACATGCCACAGCAGACATCATGGAACCCTGAGCCTTTAGTCTGTTGGTCTCTGCCTATAGGAGAGAGAGGATAAATACTCACAGATCTGTTCCATGACTAACACCAGCCAACCTTTTTAAGACACTGACATGAAATTCCACAGCCATGTTTAAGAATGAGTGTGAGAACTGAGCGCATACGTGTCTGCTAAATGACAAATGTAAAATAACAGCTAATGAAACATTCTGATGACATGGCTGTTTTGAATTCAAGACCTGATTCTAATCATAGTGCTATATAACAGAGCTGTCTGTGTTCCACAGGAATGTCTGTGTGTTTCCAAAGGCATGTTGAGATGCCTCACTGTGCTCCTTTTCACCAGTTTTTGTCCTTCATAACAAAGTGTTGTTTTATTCTGTGGTGAGTGCTCAGGGTTGCCTGCAGTGCCATACCTGGGTTTGGAAAAGGGTCCGCTCTGGCGTTGGAACGGTGTTCTATAGAAATATCAGGGGAATGTCTCGCTGGTCACACAGCTAGACAGAGTGGCTGCCTTTCAATGATGCATTCTGCGTTAGCTCCCCATTACTCGCCACATTGCCAACCTGATGCCTGAAGAAAAACATACAAGTCAGATAATTACACTTGAATAAAACGCATTGCCTTTATAATTCTTTTTGTACTTTAGTGGAGTTTTTAATTATGAAAAACTAAAGCAAACTTTCTGTCAAGATGTATTAAGGTTTTCAACAAGTCATTTCTGTTATCCTGACCAACTGTTTGAGCACCATCACCTGATCAAGATTGCAATACCCTCTGCATCTAGAATATTCCACTGCCATGGCAATGAGCCGCTCTCAGAGAAGCTCTTTGTAAAAGCAGATGAAAGCTGGCTGAAGAGACTTAATTTCATTCTGTTCTCCATTCTCATTCAAAAAGATTGCCCATCTTAGTCTGGCTCTTGTTTTGGTAGGGAAAGATATGATTGGTCAGAACACACCAAACTGATTTGCAAATTAACAGGGTTAAACTTTGGGCAGCAGGTAGCCTAGTGGTTAGATGGTTGGGCCAGTAACTGAAAGGCTGCTAGATTGAATCCCCGAGCTGACAAAGTAAAAATCTGTCGATCTGAACAAGACACTGTTCCTAGGACATCATTGTAAATATTAATTTATTCTTAACTGACTTGCCTAGTTAAATAAAGGTTAAATAAAAAAAATACTTTATTGTCCTGGTGCTCTTTTGTTCAATATTCTGCTTAAAAAATGTCAGATAATTAATATTTTATTTGAACAGATCATTTAAGAGGTTCCAATATGCATGTACTTTATGAAGCAATGAAAGACTGCATGAAAATATAATGAGTTGTAAAAGTCTGACCTTTAAGAAAAAGTCTAGATGGCATCTTGTAGGAGGATAGGTAAATGCTTCAAAACTAAAGACTGTCACACAATCAACAGCATCCTCCTTGGTTTTTAGCAGGGAAGATCTCAGACTGCAGATGAAATAATTTGATCAGTAGTATTAGTGTTCTGTTGTATCTTGATAGTCTGCCTTTGATCCTCAAACCCCTGAAAAGCAATGAATGGATGACATGGTTGTTAAAAATCACATTTTATTGGTCACATACACATACTTAGCAGATGTTATTGCAAGGGTAGCGAAATGCTTGTGTTCCAACAGTGCAGTTGTATCCAATAATTCACAACAATACACACAAATCTAAAAGTAAAATATTGGAAGTAAGAAATATATAAATGTTAGATTGAGCAATGTCGGAGTGGCATTGACTAAAATACAGTAGAATAGAATACAGTATATACGTTCATATGAGATGAGTAAAGCAGTATGTAAACATTATTTAAACATTATTAAAGTGACTAGTGTTCCATTATTACAGTGGCCAGTGATAACCGGCTACCATCCGGTTATTCAACCCTGCACCTTAGAGGCTGCGGGGTGAACAGGCCGTGGCTCGGGTGGTTAATGCCCTTGATGATCTTTTTGGTGTTTCTGTGACATTGGGTGCTGTAGGTGTCCTGGAGGGCAGGTAGTTTGCCCCTGGTGATGCGTTGGGCAGACCACCCTCTGGAGAGCCCTGTGGTTGTGGGCGGTGCAGTTGCTGTACCAGGCGGTGATACAGCTCGACAGGTTTGTAAGGGTTTTAGGGGCCAAGCCAAATTTCTTCAGCCTTCTGAGGTTGAAGAGGCGCTGTGTGCCTTCTTCACCACACTGTCTGTGTCAGTGGACCATTTCAGATCTTCAGTGATCTGTACGCAGAGGAACTTGAAGCTTTCCACCTTCTCCACTGCAGTTCCGTCGATGTGGATAGGGGCGTGCTCCCTCTGCTGTTTCCTGTCCACGATTAGCTCCTTTGTTTTATTGATGTTGAGTGAGAGGTTGTTTTCCTGGCACCACTCTCCCAGGGCCCTCACCTCCTCCCTGTAGGCTGTCTCGACATTGTTGGTAATCAGGCTGTTGTGTCGTCTGCAAACTTGATGATTGAGTTAGAGGCATGCGTGGCCACGCAGTCATGGGTGAACAGGGAGTACAGGAGGGGGCTGAGCACACACCCTTGTGGGGCCCCTGTGTTGAGGATCAGCGAAGTGGAGGTGTTGTTACTACCTTCACCATGTCGTGGCAGCTCGTTAGGAAGTCCAGGACCCAGTTGAGAATGTTTCAATGAGATATCTAGCTAATTGATTGGTTGACAACACACCCTATTCCATTCCAACCATTACAATGAGCCCATCCTCCTATAGCTCTTCCTACCATCCTCTTCTGATACACACCTTGTTTAGGGTTAGTGTTCCCACATTGCCATATTTCCATGTTACACCACTTGTTTACTTGAAACAAGATAACCACCTGTGCTAATTAGCTATCTAGCATGCTCAGAACACCTGTGTGTAAGCCTAACTCTGTAAGTGTAGTTTCATTTGAATGGAGGCACCTAGGATCTGTGGGTGGGTCTAATCCTGAATGCTGATAGGTTAAAAGTGCATTCCAGCCAGTGTCTATTCCACAAGTTACCGCAGGCTAAATCTATTACCTCCAAAGGCAAGCAATCCCGTCAAAACAACAACATTCATCCGGGAGGGACAGAAAAGGCCCAAACATCCTCCTACGAAGCCAGAAACTGGACACCTAGCCATGGCCCGGGACTGGAAGATGCTTGTCGATATTGGCCAGCAACGCATTTTTCCACCTGAGATTGCTTCTACCAACCTTAGGCCAGACATGGTACTCTGGTCCCCTTCACGAAAGGCTGTGTACATCATAGAGCTCACAGTCCCTTGGGAAAACTCTGTTGAAGAGGCCTACGAGCGTAAGAAACTGCGTTACACAGAGTTGGCAGCAGACGTGCTAGCAGTTTAAAAGAGAAAGAGAGCAAATAGCATAGGGACAGCCTGGTTGAAGTCCAAGTTTTTAATGGTTAGTGCCAGTAGAATACAGAGGGGTTCATATACAGTTCAGAGGCAAATCATGTATGCATTTAGCCCAGAAACCAAACATGTACCGTCTACCTCTTATATTAATGCCTTTTTTGTTATCCACCCTCTGATATCTTTCAATACCCATGGTAATATATATATATACAGTGGGGCAAAAAAGTATTTAGTCAGCCACCAATTGTGCAAGTTCTCCCACTTAAAAAGATGAGAGAGGCCTGTAATTTTCATCATAGGTACACTTCAACTATGACAGACAAAATGAGAAGAAAAAAAATCCAGAAAATCACATTGTAGGATTTTTAATTTATTTATTTGCAAATTATGGTGGAAAATAAGTATTTGGTCAATAACAAAAGTTTATCTCAATACTTTGTTATATACCCTTTGTTGGCAATGACAGAGGTCAAACGTTTTCTGTAAGTCTTCACAAGGTTCACACACTGTTGCTGGTATTTTGGCCCATTCCTGCATGCAGATCTCCTCTAGAGCAGTGATGTTTTGGGGCTGTTGCTGGGCAACACGGACTTTCAACTCCCTCCAAAGATTTTCTATGGGGTTGAGATCTGGAGACTAGCTAGGCCACTCCAGGACCTTGAAATGCTTCTTACGAAGCCACTCCTTCGTTGCCCGGGCGGTGTGTTTGGGATCATTGTCATGCTGAAAGACCCAGCCACGTTTCATCTTCAATGCCCTTGCTGATGGAAGGAGGTTTTCACTCAAAATCTCACGATACATGGCCCCATTCATTCTTTCCTTTACACGGATCAGTCGTCCTGGTCCCTTTGCAGAAAAACAGCCCCAAAGCATGATGTTTCCACCCCCATGCTTCACAGTAGGTATGGTGTTCTTTGGATGCAACTCAGCATTCTTTGTCCTCCAAACACGACGAGTTGAGTTTTTACCAAAAAATTATATTTTGGTTTCATCTGACCATATGACATTCTCCCAATCTTCTTCTGGATTATCCAAATGCTCTCTAGCAAACTTCAGACGGGCCTAGACATGTACTGGCTTAAGCAGGGGGACACGTCTGGCACTGCAGGATTTGAGTCCCTGGCGGCGTAGTGTGTTACTGATGGTAGGCTTTGTTACTTTGGTCCCAGCTCTCTGCAGGTCATTCACTACGTCCTCCCGTGTGGTTCTGGGATTTTTGCTCACCGTTCTTGTGATCATTTTGACCCCACGGGGTGAGATCATGCGTGGAGCCCCAGATCGAAGGAGATTATCAGTGGTCTTGTATGTCTTCCATTTCCTAATAATTGCTCCCACAGTTGATTTCTTCAAACCAAGCTGCTTACCTATTGCAGATTCAGTCTTCCCAGCCTGGTGCAGGTCTACAATTTTGTTTCTGGTGTCCTTTGACAGCTCTTTGGTCTTGGCCATAGTGGAGTTTGGAGTGTGACTGTTTGAGGTTGTGGACAGGTGTCTTTTATACTGATAACAAGTTCAAACAGGTGCCATTAATACAGGTAACGAGTGGAGGACAGAGGAGCCTCTTAAAGAAGAAGTTACAGGTCTGTGAGAGCCAGAAATCTTGCTTGTTTGTAGGTGACCAAATACTTATTTTCCACCATAATTTGCAAATAAATTCATAAAAAATCCTACAATGTGATTTTCTGGATTTTTTTTCTTCTCATTTTGTCTGTCATAGTTGAATTGTACCTATGATGAAAATTACAGGCCTCTCTCATATTTTTAAGTGGGAGAACTTGCACAATTGGTGGCTGACTAAATACTTTTTTGCCCCACTGTATACAGTAGATACTGTACGTACACCACTGTTCAAAAGTTTGGGGTCACTTAGAAATGTCCTTGTTTTTGAAAGAAAAGCACATTTTTTGTCCATTAAAATAACATCAAATTGATCAGAAATACAGAGTAGACACTGTTAATGTTGTAAATGACTATTGTAGCTGGAAATGGCTGATTTCTAATGGAATATCTACATAGGCGTACAGAGGCCCATTATCAGCAACCATCACTCCTGTGTATCAATGGCATGTTGTGTTAGCTAATCCAAGTTTATAATTTTAAAAAGCTAATAGATCATTAGAAAACCCTTTTGCAATTATGTTAGCACAGCTGAGAACTGTTGTCCTGATTTAAAAAATGCATAAAACTGTCCTTCTTTACACTAGTTGAGAACCTGGAGCATCGGCATTTGTGGGTTCGATTACAGGCTCAACATGGCCAGAAACAAAGAATTATCTTCTGAAACTCGTCAGTCTATTCTTGTTCTGAGAAATGAAGGCTATTCCATGCAAGAAATTGCCAAGAAACTGAAGATCTCGTACAACGCTGTGTGCTACTCCCTTCACAGACAGCACAAACTGGCCCTAACCAGAATAGAAAGAGGAGTGGTAGGCCCCAGTGAACAACTGAGCAAGAGGACAAGTACATTAGAGTGTCTCGTTTGAGAAACAGACACCTCACAAGTCCCCACCTGGCAGCTTCATTAAATAGTACCCGCAAAACACTAGTCTCAATGTCAACAGTGAAGAGGCGACTCCGAGATGCTGGCCTTCTAGGCAGAGTTGCAAAGAAAAAGAAAAAGACATATCTCAGACTGGCCAATAAAAAGAAAAGATTAGGATGGGCAAAGGAACACAGACACTGGACAGAGGATCTCTGCCTAGAAGGCCAGCATCCCGGAGTCACCTCTTCACTGTTGACATTGAGACTGGTGTTTTGCAGGTACTATTCAATGAAGCTGCCAGTTGAGGTCTTGTGAAGCATCTGTTTCTCAAACTAGACACTCTAATTTACCTGTCCTCTTGCTCAGTTGTGCACCGGGGCCTCCCACTCCTCTTTCTATTCTGGTTAGAGCCAGTTTGCGCTGTTCTGTGAATGTCTGATGAATGTCTGTTGAATGTCCGAAAGTGTGAATATAAAACCAACTACTGATATTTACAGTAGACAGACATAATATCATCAATATGACAAACAATTTGGACTGTGTGCTGAAAAGTAGCTACTTACATTGATAGGCAACTGTACATCACCATTTACCTGCGTAAAATATATTAGACGTGTTTACAAAATAACTCCGCATATAGGTGTTACACGATTAACGTCTTGACAGAATCAAAAAAGACCCCTTAATGCGCATATCTGATTGGCCTGTACCCCATACATACCACTAAATGGCGCCATTTACTAATCAATAAAACAGATTAAGCTTGTTTATCAATCGCAGAACTCATAGGCGTCCGTGCAAATCATAAAAAAGGTGACATTAGTTTCCTGACATTGCCCACTAAATGTATATTTATAAATTAATTACGTGCAACAGTAAGAGTTAAATAAGTGAAAGGTTAATTACTTATTGTGGATCACTTTTGAGGCCAAATTATTCTAACCAAATCATCAAAGTGATTGTTGTGACAACTGCTCAAATGGTCGATAGCAGCTAATATGAATATTTCCGCAGCTAATATGAATATTTAAACAAAATGTATTAATTGATGATACAATTTATCCAGAAAGTCTTCCTCTTCCCACCAAATTTTTGGAATTTAAAAAATACCGTGCAGAGGATCATGTCATCAGCATAGTTCTAGAATAGCTAATTTAATTATTTTATGTGTTGAATTAAAGTTATATAACTATTTTGTTGATGACTAAATAATAAGTAATAAAATGCATGCATTTAACATTTTATTGGCGAACCTGAACCTCCCGGTTCTCTGAATCCTAGATCCCAACTTCCTTCGCTAGAGCTGAATTTAGACAGCTCCTCAGGAGTGAGCAAGGAGTGTATACCACAGACGACTGCAGACGATTGGAAACGCAACATTGGCGAGTTTTGAGCGGGGAATACACTGACAACCAGGGGAGTCCACAATGACTTGGGGAACGGAGCTTTGGGTAAGTTTGCTATTGGTATAAACCATGTTGCTCTCTTCTTTGTTGTGTGGATAACACGCTTGCCAAAATTTAGCACGAATTCGATGAAGGTGCTCGGTTACCTTAGCATTGTGTAAGCTGCTAGCCAGCTAAGCCTGGCATGCACCTTTACCATAGTACTACAGACGGTAAACAATAGGCAAGGCGAGTAGAAATGTCCGCCAGGCAAAGGGGATAATTTGCGTATCTTTGTCTAGTACTTGATATCATAACACTGTCTCTAACAGGGGCTTGATTGATCAGTTATTGTTTTATGTTTGAATAGGAAGTCTATCACACCCTCTCCTAGTTCACACATAGACTAGCAAGCTAGCTAACGTTAGCTATCCTCCAAAAAAGGTGGAGACAGGAGGGTAACGCAAGTAACCCCCTGTACTATTTTCTCTCAATGCTTTTATGGATCTGGTGGCTACCAGCATGAAACAATGCAGGTACACATTTCGTTTAACTTGGTTTTAAAGATCGAGGTTTTATTTATTTATGGCTGTTTCCTCGCTGGGTCTGAGTGACTCTTCAAGCTGTTTGACCAGCATTTTTCCCAGTTTGCAAGGAGATTGCGCAAGTTAAATAGTTAAACAATAGTAGACTTGAGGAAATCAAGCATTTTTCTTCTCCCAAATATAACAAAAAACTATCCACCGTTGAACAGACGTGGGGGGGCTTATTCCAGGTACGGTCTTTGTCATGTTCTGTCTGGTCTGGCTTGCCCTCTGACAGCCAGGCCCCTGGCTACATCACCCGGTTTGCCCAAGCGGTTTATCGTCCAAATAATTTTTGTGACTATATCTAGCTACCATGTTACTGCAGCAAAAATCTGTTCCACGTTTTTTTGTTAGTGTGAACATAATCTTCACCTATCAAAACTATTCCTCACCAGGGACATTGAACTCCTATGACATGTATTCCAGTTACATGGGTGTTGCCCATAAAACGTTTGGTCACCCCCAGTATCCTACCAATGGGGCAGCTTCTCCCCCTAATCATTTTAAAATGTATAGTTGTGAAGACTGCAGTGTCGCTGCCAACATGATAGCTAGTCAAAGAAGTGATGAGCCTGTTTCATACCAATTACATTGATATCTAACATTTGATAGAGAGAACTGCACTGTTATGTAGTTTGAGGGAAGATAACAATATATTGAAGCTTTATTCAACATGTGGCTGATGTGGCTTATATGGGTTCACTTCAGTATGATTAACTTTGAACCTGTTTTGTTGATAAAATGTATATTTACTACGGTTTTTCCCTGAATGATTCTGTTACTGCTAAATTAACTCCCTCAAAAGCATGTCGGTGCCCTGAAAATATGTATATTCGGGCAATAGCCTACAGTTCAGTTTGTGAGGCTCTTACTGCTTGATTGCAAGAGCTGTATTTATGATAAAGGTCTCTTGAACCTAACCTACTGCACCGTGCTGTAAAATGCCTAATTTGGCCAACCTTCTGCAATTCAAATATTTTGATTTGTGCTGTTAACACATTAGCCTTTGCTGTCTGATTTGAGGTTGACCGATTATGATTTTTCAACGCCGATACCGATTTATTGGAGGACCAAAAAAAAACGATTAATCGGCCTATTCTTTTTATTTATTATTTATTTATTTCTATTAATAAAAAATAAAAAAATCTGATATTTATGACAATTACAACAATACTGATTGAACAATGAACACTTATTTTAACTTAATATAAGACATAAATAAAATCTATTTAGTCTCAAATAAATAATGAAACGTATTCAATTTGGTTTAAATGTAAAAACACGGTGTTGAAGGAAGTAAAAGTGCAATATGTGCCATGTAAAAAAGCTAACGTTTAAATTCCTTGCTCGAACATGAGCACATATGAAAGCTGGTGGTTCCTTTTTAACATGAGTCTTCAATATTCCCAGTTATGAAGTTTTATGTTGTAGTTAATATAGAAATTATAACGCGTCAACTATTTCTCTCTATACCATTTGTATTTAAATACCGACTATTGGATGTTCTTATAGGCACTTTAGTATTGCCAGCCTAATCTCGGGAGTTGATAGGCTTGAAGTCATGAACAGCGCTGTGATTCAAGCATTGCTAAGAGCTGCTGGCAAATGCAGTAAAGTGCTGTTTGAATGAATGCTTACCAGCCTGCTGCTGCCTACCACTGCTCAGTCAGAGCAGTCTATCAAATATGAAATCATAGACTTAATTATAATCTAATAAACACACAGAAATACGTGCCTTTGGTTATTAATATGGTCAAATCTGGAAAATATCATTTCGAAAACTAAACGTTTATTCTTTCAGTGAAATACGGAACCTTTACGTATTTTATTGAACGGGTGGCAACCCTAAATCTAATTATTGCTGTTACATTGAACAACCTTCAATGTTATGTCATAATTATGTACAATTCTGGCAAATTAATTACGGTCTTTGTTAGGAAGAAATGGTCTTCACACAGTTCACAAAGAGCCAGGCGGCCCAAACTGCTGCATATACCCTGACTCTCCTTGCACTGAATGCAAGAGAAGTGACAGTTTCCCTAGTTAATATTACCTGCTAACATGAATTTGCTGGTTAAAAAAAGATATACTTCTGTGTATTGATTTTAAGTAAGGCATTGATGTTTATGGTTAGATACATTTGTGCAACAATAGTGCTTTTTTTCCTGCAAATGCGCTTTTGTTAAATCATCACCCATTTGGTGAAGTTGAAGTAGGCTGTTATTCGATGATAAATGAACAGGCACCGGGTTGATTATATGCAACGCAGGACAAGCTAGTTAACCTAGTAATATCATCAACCATGTGTAGTTAACTAGTGATTGTGTGATGATTGATTCTCTGTTATAAGATAAGTTTAATGCTAGCTAGCAACTTACCTTGGCTCCTTGCAGCCACAAGGTCCTTTTGAGGCTGCACTCGCGTAACAGGTGGTCAGCCTGCTACGCAGTCTCCTCGTGGGTTGCAATGTAATCGGCGTCCAAAAAGGCCTATTATCGATTGTTATGAAAACTTGAAATCGGCCCTAATTAATCGGCCATGCGGGCATAGTCTGATTGTCTGGCTGCATGTGTTAGGCCCTTATCCCTTATATTTTAACTGTGTTCACCAACTTGATTCAAAATGCTCATTCCATATTGTTTTACTCTTAAATCTCTATCAGGAATCGCTTCAAGACCTGATTGGATTATTTATTCCCCGGAATCTCTGGTTCACTGAAAGGCATCTCTAGTTACATACAGTAGATTGAATTTGCATCTGTAGCACAGTAACACCGATGTCGTCTGCCTTCAATTTTTATGAATGAAATTAATTTAGCCCTGATTCCTTCTGGTTCCTACCTAGACATTGAGTCAGATTAATATAATAGTTTGATTAGTGCTGGCACATGCAGCAGATCAAATACACAGCTGAAACACTGATTTTGAAGCTGTTTACATGTCCTAGTAATTAGAATGATTATTCAGAAAACCAGGTATTTTAATCGCCGTGTGCTTACTTAGATTATGACAGTAAACTGATGAAGATAAGGTGTTTACATGACTAACGCCATACTCTGCCTACTGCCATAATCTGTTTTAATATCGAATTATTAGTGTGCATGTAAGCGTACTCACAGAGAGTATTCAGAAAGGAAACTAACCACATTGCATTGATGCAAAAAACCACATCTGTGCCTGCCTCTAGTGAAGGAATGACAGGTGTGATATTGACATGATTTTAGACTCTGATGGACTGTTACTGTAGGCCATATGTGTGCATTACACCTTTATCTGTTCACATGTCAAAGTACTATCTGTCTGCCTGGCATGTTGGCATTCATCCATGGCTTTGAGACCTAAAGCCTAAGACTAACACATCTTATTACATGGGGTTGGCATGTCCCCACCAGCTAACTGACTGAGACTGATCCACTGGAGATGGTTTGTGAATGGAAGCAGTGTATCTACAAAATGTTACCATGCTGAGCACACAGGCTATCAACAGTTATTATAGCATTCTTTTTCATAACAGATGTCTTATAGGCTAGGTTATGTTCTGTTGACTGCAACAGCTGTTAACAGGGAGGGATATGATCATGGTTAAAGTCTGGCTTGTCGTTTTGTGCAATGAAGATTGACGGAGTTTGAGAGAGTTCAATTAAGGACACAGATGTTTGAATCACAGCTGAGACCTGCCATTGCATTCAGTTCACAGCACCCAACATGAAATCCTTCTCCTCAGTGAGTAGAGAGGGGTGTAATATCACAGGATTGTGTAGGGGAGTGTGTGGGTGGATGTCGTCTTTAATAAAGGGAAGTTGTGCTAGCAGGTATGGCTCAGGGAGGTGTTGAGCAGGGAGAGAGTGGAGGGAGGTAGACAGGGTCGTGGAGACAGAGGGTTTGGTGCGTAATGTGTGTTCCCATGCATTCTCAGGGGAAGACTGGGAACATTGAGGGGAAATGCTGCCCTGCCCAGGTAAATTACACAGGACAAAACAAAGGAAATGTGGGAAAACAATCAATGAGAGGTATATCAGGAGGAATCACAAGCAAACAGGGATTTGATAGGAGGCGGCACTACTGCATATCCAGAGTGCCTGCAGCGTTGGATTGCATTCATTTGTTTATTTTTGTTTTGCTTAATCTGCACAGATTTACCGTGTAAATCAATTGGTCACGTTTGAGCTTTTAGTTGTGCAGTTTTATGGTAAATAGTATAGGACATTGGCTGAGGCATGTCAAGCCATTGGACCTAATATTGAAGAAAAGAGTTTGTTGTGGTTTATGATGGCTTAACCTGATTTGTCTACACTTGTTTCGCAAGCTGACATACTGTATATTTTTAGAGATACTGTCAGGGGATTTCTCTGATATAAAACAGTGCAACATGAGGTTGCTATGTCACACACTCAGAAGTGGTGTCTTCATACCTTTTTATTTTCAGACAGTATGAAGCTATTTAGCGTAGCTAGTTGGGCTCCATCCCCTAGGCCCTATAATTTGCCTCTTGTCAAAGCCTACCCTGGACACACTGGACTGTCTTTGCTTTTTACAAGGTAAATAAACCATAATCTGTCATAATGATCAGACCATTTTTATTTTGTGATTATTAGGGAGGTCTAAGATGGGCTCTTACTATGGGGGGGTGGGGATGCTGCGTATGCTATCCAGACGCAGCGTGCGTCTCTTACCCAGACGGTGCATTGTAACGCCTCACTGGCGGTCAGAGCTTTAAGAACGGAGTCGCAGAAACAGCAGAGCACAGTCTAAGACAGTTCAATTAGTGCTAGTCCTCCAGACTGGGCTGAATCATCGTCCTGGCCTTGGGATTCTGTCATGTTTTTGACAACTTGAACTCCTTCTCCATTGTAGGATTAGTAGGAACCTTTTGGCAGATGTTTCAAGCCCTAATGCAGATTTTCAGAGCATCAATTTGTGGTATTCAGCTGGTTTACAGCCATACAACATGTCTCTTATATATTTCTCTATCTCTGACAGGGCAATCCCATGTCCTCTGAATAATGTAGACTGTGACTACCTGTAATAGCTTGTAAAAAGATGATTCACATTCTGGGTTGTTTAGTTCCTCCTATGGTTTGTGGGTTGGCTGGTGGACCTCCTTTGTCCAGGCTTCCTTCTTAGTGTTAATCTGGACAACATGGGGTTAAATCAGGTGAGGCCAACTGGCCAAGATTAGAGCTAAACTCTCTCCCTGCCAGTCTGGCAGTGCTGCCAGCCTGCCTCAGAGGGGCTTTCAAGGCTTCCTTCCAATAACAACCATGGTGAATGAAGACTGGGTAATGACTAATGAGTAGGCTGTAGTTGTTCTGTATTTGGTACTTAATTCTATCAAGTTTTTTTTAGATCTGGTCACATCAATTGAAGGCTGACTGAGGCCATGGTTCACCATGACCCAGCATATTTATTTTGTCTCTGATCTATTTCCAGTCAGGAGCAAAGATAATGGTTTTACATGAGCACACATTTCAAATCCATTGCTGATAGGATTAAAACAATGGGGCGTTGACCAGACTGAAAATCTCAGCTGAAGTTATTTTATTTTGCAGTGTGAAAATACTACTGTTTGTCTACATGCCATGGCAATCTCCTGTCTGTTATTTCCCCTCTAATCTGTGGTTTTTGGGATCATGCGCTGAATGTGGATTAAGGTGGAGAGATGTCTTGGCACAGTTCGGATAAAAACGCATTTAAAACAAATTTGTAGAATCATGTTAATATTGTTACATTTTTGTTTTCAGCCAAGCTTAGTTTAAAAAAGAATGGCACTTTACACCTTTCCTGCACAGTACAACCCCAGGGTAATGAGTGCAATCCAAAAGAGATTTATACACAATTATAGCGTTGTACCTTTTAATACTCTCTGCTGGCACTGTCTATGTCCTCTGACAATCACATTGAAAACACAGCTGCTGGGTTCTTCCTGTTGTGCTGGTGCGCTATGTGACCTGACTCTAGTCCCTGCAACTCTTCTCATCCCTAAATGGATTTTATTATTGTAGTTTTTTATTTATTTTTATTTTTAATTTCTATGCTTTCATAGATTCCCTTTGCTAAGCTTATCAGCAACATGTAACCTAGCCATACAGTTGAAGTCGGAAGTTTACATACACTTAGGTTGGAGTCATTAAAACTCGTTTTTCAACCACTCCACAAATTTCTTGTTAACAAACTATAGTTTTGGCAAGTCGGTTAGGACATATACTTTGTGCCTGACAAGAACATGTTTCAACAATTGTTTACAGACAGATTATTTCACTTATAATTCACTGTATCCCAATTCCAGTGGGTCAGAAGTTTACATACACTAAGTTGAATGTGCCTTTAAAATTCCCGAAAATTATGTCATGTCTTTAGAAGCTTCTGATAGGCTAATTGACCTAATTTGAGTCAATTGGAGGTGTACCTGTGGCTGTATTTCAAGGCCTACCTTCAAACTCAGTTCCTCTTTGCTTGACATCATGGGAAAATTCTAAGAAATCAGCCAAGACCTCCACAAGTCTGGTGCAAATAAAAAGATTTGACTGAAACTTTTCAAGCAGGGAGAGAACCTAAATGGACATGTACTGAGACAGTTTCTGTTTGGAGAAATTCAAGGTGTTACGATTGCCCCTCTCCCCTACTCTTTGTTATCTAATCAATTAGTAATTTATAGTGTTGTATTCATGTGCTGTTGTGATATTGGGGTCTGACACACTGAGCTCATTATATTCGCTATCTAGTTCTGTGTAATTTTCTGCTTTCTCACTCTGAATCAAAGCGTGATGTCATAAGCCACATTAGTACAGTGCTAAAATAATAGTATGCCACATCTGAGGAAAAATACATTTGGCTTTAACACAACTCTTATGCAATCATGTGGGAGAGGGATTCATTTGGTGAATAATAGCATCATGACTTTCTAACATCTGGCCATAGAGGGACATAGTCCTGTGTGCTCTGTTATCATCATTTAATTGAGTGGTGTTAGTTCAGCACTACAGCTTTGTGTGGCTGGGGGTCTGCCCAGGAGGATGAGGGGGATGGGGGGGGCAGACCATGAGGCCTGCATCTCCCCCTTCTCTTCCTGTCCCATTCAATACAAGGGGCTCATATTGCCCCCACCCAATTTCAAGGTGACGTTGACCGGTAAGCAGAGCTTTAAACCATCTCTCTGCTGGGTAAACCGAGTAGAGGAGACACCAGTGGTGCGTGTGAAACTGTCTCAGATTATGAGTGTATGAGACTTTGTCCCCATATGCCTCTGGTACCGCTGAGCGATTTAACTGGAATGTCGGTCATTTTTTGTTTTTTAAACAACTAATTGACAGATGTTGGTTCAATTATTTGAATTCCATTTTGGTAGTTTTTTTTTCCTGAGCTCAATACTCTCATTGCAGTGCAGTTTCTCTAGAGAAAAATCTGATCATATGCCCGAACAGTGTGATTGTATTAGGGAGTTGTAGTTTCCAACAGGCCAATGTTCTACATAGTTTAGGACAGAAAACTTGGTAATTAACTTCTTCTGGCTGCAAGCCCGACGTCGGTACACTTATGACAACAGTCAGCTCAAGTGCAGGGCGCGAAATTCAAAATATATTTTTTTGAAATATTTAACTTTCACACATTAACAAGTCCAATACAGCAAATGAAAGGTACACATCTTGTGAATCCAGCCAACATGTCCGATTTTTAAAATGTTTTACAGCGAAAACAACACGTATATTTATGTTAGCTCACCACCAAATACAAAAAAGGACAGACATTTTTCACAGCACAGGTAGCATGCACAAAGCCAACCTAACTAACCAACAAACAACTTCATCAGATGACAGTCTTATAACATGTTATTCAATAAATCTGTTTTGTTCGAAAAATGTGCATATTTCAGGTATAAATCATAGTTTACATTGCAGCTACAATCAGAAATTGCACCGAAAGCAGACAGAATAATTACAGACACCAACGTCAAATACCTAAATATTCATCATAAAACATTTCTGAAAAATACATAGTGTACAGCAAATGAAAGACAAGCATCTTGTGAATCCAGCCAATATTTCCGATTTCTTAAGTGTTTTACAGCGAAAACACAATATAGCGTTATATTAGCTTACCACAATAGCCAGAAACACAAGCCATTCCCCAGTAGCAAAGGTTAGCGATTGTAACAAACCAGCAAAAGATATATAATTTTTGACTAACCTTGATATGCTTCATCAGATGACAGTCCTATAACATCAGGTTATACATACACTTAAGTTTTGTTCGAAAATGTGCATATTTAGAGCTGAAATCAGTGGTTATACGTTGTGCTAATGTAGCATATTTTTCCCACAACGTCTGGATATTTTTCTGACACACATATTCTGACCAAATAGCTATTCATAAACATAACAAAAAAATACATGTTGTATAGGAAATGATAGATACACTAGTTCTTAATGCAATCGCCGTGTTAGAATTCTAAAAATAACTTCATTACGACATACAGCTTAGGTATAGGGAGAGAGTACCCAAAAGCTAGGCGCAAACGACTAGCACAACATGTTCGACAGATATATGAAATAGCATCATAAAATGGGTCCTACTTTTGCTGATCTTTCAACAGAATGTTGTACAAGGGGTCCTTTGTCGGGAACAATCGTTGTTTGGATTTAGAACAGCCTTTTCCCCTCTCGATTTAGCAAGCACACTTGCCAAGTGGCGCGAATCTCTCCATGTCAACAAACGGAAGAGAACGGAACACGGCAAAACTCCCGAAAATTTTTCGGTAATCTGATTCAACTATATTGAAAAAACATACTTTACGATGATATTGTCACATGTATCAAATAAAATCAAAGCCGGAGATAGTAGTCGCCTATAACAACAGCTTTTCAGAAGGCAATTCCCGGTTCCTTCTTGCGCCTTCCTGAAAACAGGAAATGGGTGACACGTCATTCCAAGAGGATTTATTCCACTTCAGACCAAGATAAACACTCCATTTCTTTTCTCACTGCCTCTTGACATCTAGAGGAAGGTGTATGACGTGCATGTATACTAATACGTATCATGCCCATTTTATAGGCAGGACCTAGAACAGAGCCTCGATTTCAGACTTTCCACTTCCTGGTCAGGAAGTTTGCTGCAAAATGAGTTCTGTTTTACTCACAGATATAATTCAAACGGTTTTAGAAACTAAAGTGTTTTCTATCCAATAGTAATAATAATATGCATATTGTACGAGCAAGAATTGAGTACGAGGCCGTTTGAAATGGGCACCTTTTATCTGGCTACTCAATACTGCCCCTGCAGGCCAAACAGGTTAACTACAATCACCATAATCCATTGCGTTGCTAAACTTGTCCGGTATGTGTTTTTTAAAAACCAGCTATGTAAGAAACAGAAGAATGCGCAATCAAGAGGGGATACAGAGTGTAGGGATGTACGATATATCGTTGAACATATTGGAATCGGACGATATTAGCTAAAAATGCCAACATTGGTATCGTCCCGATGTCTAGTTTAACGCCGATGTGCAAAACCGATGTCAAGGCTGACATGCATACCTATATAACGCAGGTACGTGACATAATGACACCACATAAAATTTTGCGCTGTATGTGCAACACAGTATTCCTAAACTAGCCCATAATGTCTGCTGTGTGGATCGAGCAGTCGAGCAGTCATTTGAAAGAGTAAGAAAATTTCAGCGAGACATCTCAAAGGCGGAATCCGTAAAAGCCAAGATAATGGAATTCATTGCCCTTGACAATCAACCGTTCTCTGTCATGGGTGATGTTGGCTTTCGCCGACTGGTTGAGCACCGGTACACACTACCAAATGCGCTATTTTTCAGATGTTACACAGTAATAGCATCACTGCTTGTAGCTAAACAACATGCATACTATGGAACCATTTGGGTCTTTGTGTGTCAAAGATACAGTAGCACTGTCAAAGCTGTACAAAAAAAGTCTGCAAACACCGGCCGAAAATAATGTGTTTACAATAACGCGTTGGTAATACATAATTTTTTCGACCACAACTTCTGGGGTAGCTAGCACCAATACAACCAGCCTGAAAACAATGACCAGTAGAAACTGCAGTCATTTTCATTATTGTTAGCAATGATTTAAGAATCCTTGTGAGTAAGTATTAGCTAGGTTGCCACTTGTTGTTCACCTATTGAACTTCAGTTCATGAAAATAAATAGCTAGCCAGCTACTTAAACCTGTTGCCCAAAGCTAACGTTATAAGCAGCCAGCTAGCTTCATCTGGCTAGTGAGGCTCGAACACACAGGGTTATGTTGTGAAGCTTGCCACAATAAGGATTAGGGACAATAGTGGAATTTGCTGTTAGCCTTCAAAATAAAAGTTTGACAGTGGTCGCAAATTAATATAAATAGTAGAATTATGCCATACTTTTATTTTGAAGGCTTACCGCAAAGTCCCCTATTGTGGCTAATCCTTATTGTGGCTAGCTTCACATAGATGGGTCCAACCACCATTAATAAAATAAATAAGAACTGTCTTATAAATTAGGGTTATTTTAGATGATGACACCTAGCTATATAGTTAGCTAACTATAGCTACTTTAACAGTTTGTCATTTTGCTTTGTTTTTGGGAAGAAGATTGTTTGCATCCATGAGCTAACTAGCTTTTTTTTATGACCAGCACTGTAGGTGTGCGAGACAACTTTACCAGCATCATAGCAGATGAATCGTTGTGACATATGAAATACGAGTGATAGTGTAATAGCTATGTAAAAATGAATCAATGCGTTAAATTATTATGTGATGTGCGGTCATATTCAGGTCCTGATTGGTCAGCAAGCTTATTTTAATTGTCAAATAGTGTTAAATGGTATATTTTGACACACAAATACCCAAATGGTGTTCCATAGCAAAGACCCAAATGGGTCCATAGAAATCCATAGCAATCCTGTTTGAGAATGAAATGACTGAACAAATAAACAATGAAACAGCACAGTAAGTAAGTGAAAGAAATAGGTTTTGATTGTCCCCATTACCAGTAAAACATACATAAATGCCAACAACTTTTTTTATGTGTGTGTAACCTTTTATCTAGGCAAGTCTGTTGAGAACAAATTCTTATTTACAATGACGGCCTACCCCAGCCAAACCTGGACGACGCTGGGCCAATTATGCGCCGCCCTATGGGATTCCCAATCACGGCCGGATGTGATACAGCCTGGATTCAAACCAGGGACTGAAGTGACGCCTCTTGCACTGAGATTTAGTGCCTTAGACCGCTGTGTCCATGGGTGTTTAACTATTTAACTGTACTAGACTGCTTAACCTCTAACGAGCCTCTACCCCGGATCCGGGAGCACCCCCCCCCCCCCCCCCCCCCCACACTGATTAGCATCGCTAGCATAGCGTCACAATTAAATAGTAGCATCTAAATATCATTAAATCACTAGTCCAAGACACCTAATGAAAGATACAGATCCTGTGAATAAAGCCACCATTTCAGATTTTTAAAATGTTTTACAGGGAAGACAAGATATGTAAATCTATTAGCTAACCACGTTAGCAAAAGACACCACTTTTCTAACTCCATCGGTTTCTTACTCCATCAGGTGCTATAACCAATTCGGCTAAACTAAGATATTGATAGCCACTAACCAAGAAAAAAGCTCATCAGATGACAGTCTGATAACATATTTATGGTATAGGATAGGTTTTGTTAGAAAAATGTGCATATTTCAGGTAGATTTCATAGTTTACAATTGCACCCACCGTCACAAATGGACTAGAATAAATAAATAGAGCAACGTGTATTACCTAATTACTAATCATCAAACATTTTGTAAAAATACACAGCATACACTAATCGAAAGACACAGATCCTGTGAATACAGACAATATTTCAGATTTTCTAAGTGTCTTACAGCGAAAACACAATAAATCGTTATATTAGCATACCACATATGCAAACATTACCAGAGCATAGATTCTAGCCAAAGAGAGCGATAACGTCAACATTGCCAAAATATATAAATTTTTTCACTAACCTTCTCAGAATTCTTCCGATGACACTCCTGTAACATCATATTACACAATCCATATAGAGTTTGATCGAAAATGTGCATATTTAGCGGCACAAATCGTGCTTACACAATGGAAATACTGTCCAACTACTCAAGCAATCTGCCCGGCAGCATCATGATAATACAACTATTTTTATCGATAACTATTCATAAACTTGACTAAAAAAATACAGGTTGGCCATGAAATGAAAGATGCATTAGTTATTAATGCAACCGCTAAGTTAGATTTTTAAAATTAACGTTACTAGACATACAGTGTGCGTTACAGACAGACTAGTGCCGCAATAACGGCGTCACTATTTACCGTTATTGAGTTTACATTTTTCCACATAAAAATGGAATAACATCATAAATAGCTCTTACTTTTCGACGAGCTTCCATCGGAATCTTGGCCAAGTGGTACTTTTGTCCAAAAGAATCGTTGCTTGGTTGTAAAACGTTGCATTCAACTTCTGATATAGCAGCTAACTATAGCTAACAATTGCTAACATTAGCTAACGTGTCCAAATCCTCATTACGCAATACTGAGGAAATTCCGAAAAATAGCAATATACTCGCATAATCTGATATAACTCGGTTTCAAATAGCTTCGTTATGATGTTTCTAACACCTATATCAAATTAAATTACAGACTGATATATCTAAAGTTCATTACTGATCGTTCGAAAATGGCATCCCGGGGTCTCTCTCTGCGTAAAGTTCAACGTCGAAAAGAAGGCGTACCTCACTCCTTGGTGTTTTATAACCTCTGAGAGCTACGCAGGAAGCCCATTCCACTTCTCATTGGTTACTGACATCCAGGGGAAGGCGGGTGCAGTGTCGTGTCGTTCCATAGGATATACACACCCCTTTAAACTGAACTGAGATCAGAGCTTTGCTCTCAGACCTTCGCAAAACCTGTCATGGATTTCGCTGTAGAAAGAGTTCTGTTCCACTCAGAGACATAATTCAAACGGCTATAGAAACTAGATAGTGTTTTCTATCCAATAATAACAATAATATGCATATTGTACGATCAAGAATTGAGTAGGAAGCCGTTTCATCTGCAGAGACAATTATGCTAATTTGAAACAGCACCCCCTATAGTCGCAAGAAGTTAAAAGGCCGCAATTTTTTTAATTATTTTTTAATTTTTATTTTTATAAAAGAGTTCAGCTAAAAATGAGTTTAAGGAAATCTGTTCCCACTTATTCCTGTGAATTTAAAAAAAAGTGGCATGATTGTTCCTCAAATTTATCAAGGTATGAAATTATTATATTTAAAAATAACAAACTCCTTTTGGGCTTAGTTGTGTTCAATGATTATGATTATAATCATGTTCTGGCACCCTGACCATTCCCTCTGACAAAAATCGTCCCGCAGCTGAATCTAGTTGCCTACCCTGCAGGATATGGGCTGATCCTGATACTCAGGACTAGTCTGGTCTGGGTAATTAAAAAAAGGAAAGTCCACTACTTGACTTGTATTTATATATTTTTTTAAAGTCAGTCTTCTTTCAGAGGAGGGTAACCAAGCACATTGTGTACTAAAGTGTCAGCTTAGTGACATTTTGCCTGGGATACAAACAACCCCCTGTCTGTCCTATGGTTCCACAGCAGCAACAACTCCCAGTCAATACGTTAGTATGCAGGTCACTAAAACACAGCCTGATAATTCTCCTTTCTTACACGTGCCTTCTTCCTATTTGTCTCTCTGGGAAGAAAAACAACAGCCTGTGAATCAATAGGTAGGCTAGAATAAATGTCTGAAAATGACAACTTTCCTCGAATCTTGGCACACACACAACTCAATCCCACCTAGATTATGTGGTTCAGTTTGTATTTATCTGGTCAATAAGCAAAACATTGCTTTGTCATGTCAACAAAAAGGTGAAACAGTTCTATCTGCTTTCTCATGTCTTTTTCCCACTTCATGTAAACAGACCCAAGCTATTAGTCAAGCTGCAAGAGGCCCAGTAAAAAACGAATGGGGAGGAAGTGAACAATAAACTCAGTTACTCTCTTATACAACTCAAGCCCACTCCCAGAGAGCCCATGCTAAAGCTAAATTCATTTTCCATGCTCGCAGAACAATGGCTGCCAAATACTCATAGTTCTTGGAACAAAATCATAAATTAATAAAACAGAAGTGGGACACCAGGACAGGGTTTGTTTGGCACACAGTAACTTGCACTGACAGTACTCAATCTCCATTCAATGTTTCAAATACATGGTCATACCTTGTTTTATTGTTAATTACAACATCAAACTATGCCCGGTTTAAAGAGTTACTGAATATGGTGCAGCACAAGAGTTCAGGTAATACAGTTGAAGTCAGAAGTTTACATACACTTTAGCCAAATACATTCAAACTCTGTTTTTCACAATTCCTGACATTTAATCCTAGTAAAAATTCCCTGTCTTAGGTCAGTTAGGATCACCAATTTATTTTAAGAATGTGAAATGTCAGAATAATAGTAGAGAATTATTTATTTCATCACATTCCCAGTGGGTCAGAAGTAGAGGTCGACCGATTATGATTTTTCAATGCCGATACCGATTATTGGAGGACAAAAAAAGCCGATACCGATTTATTATTTTTTAAATATATATCATACACATTTTTGTAATAATGACAATTGCAACAATACTGAATGAACAATTTTATTTTAATATAATACATAAATACACACACAGCTCTGAAGTGACAATGATACTGAAGAGTCTGCTTAGGAGACAAATACTGTCAACTGTTTGAATAAAAATAGAGTAAGTTACCTGTGATGAATGTTGAAAACAAAAACTTTAATTTCTATATGTAGGAAATCCTATTTTAATAATGGGCATGGTAAGAATTGACAACCAAAGTGCGAGTCATAATTCCCATGACACCTTTTTTTATTTTTTATTTAAATGTTATCCCCTTTTCTCCCCAATTTTTCGTGGTATCCAATCACTAGTAATTACTAGCTTGTCTCATCGCTACAACTCCCGTACGGGCTCGGGAGAGACGAAGGTCGAGAGCCACGCGTCCTCCGAAACACAACCCAACCAAGCTGCACTGCTTCTTAACACAGCGCGCCTCCAACCCGGAAGCCAGCCGCACCAATGTGTCGGAGGAAACACCGTGCACCTGGCCCCCTTGGTTAGCGCGCACTGCGCCCGGCCCGCCACAGGAGTCGCTGGAGCGCGATGAGACAAGGATATCCCTAACGACCAAACCCTCCCTAACCCGGACGACGCTAGGCCAATTGTGCGTCGCCCCACGGACCTCCCGGTAGCGGCCGGCTGCGACAGAGCCTGGGCGCGAACCCAGAGACTCTGGTGGCAAGCCTGCACGAAACACAGACCTTATTTGAAACACAGACCTTATTTGAAGTAGATCAAGACATTCTCTATGGAAGACATGAACGGAAAAATAACGAAGGAACCCCTTTCAAATTCAGCCGCAAGTTATTACAGGAATTATAACGCGTTGGCTATTTCTCTCTAAACCATATACCTTTGACTAATCCGGAAACTATCACCTCGAAAACAAAACGTTTATTCCGTTTCGTATTTTATCTAACGGGTGGCATCCATGAGTCTAAATATTCCTGTTACATTGCACAACCTTCAATGTTGTCATAATTACGTAAAATTCTGGCAAATTAGTTCGCAAAGAGCCAGGCGGCCCAAACTGTTGCATATACCCTGACTCTGCGTGCAATGAACGCAAGAGAAATGACACAATTTCACCTGGTTAATATTGCCTGCTAACCTGGATTTCTTTTAGCTAAATATGCAGGTTTAAAAATATATACTTGTGTATTGATTTTAAGAAAGGCATTGATGTTTATGGTTAAGTACACATTGGAGCAATGACAGTCATTGATTGTTTTTTATAAGATAAGTTTAATGCTAGCTAGCAACTTACCTTAGCTTACTGCATTCGCTAACAGGCAGGCTCCTCGTGGAGTGCAATGTAATCAGGCGTTAGTAATCAGGCAGAACGTTCCTAGGCCGCCATTGAAAATAAGAAGGTGTTCTTAACTGACTTGCCTAGTTAAATAAAGATTAAATAAAGGTGAAAAAATAAATAATAATAATAATATATATTTTTTTAAAGTCTGCAAATCGGTGCCCAAAAATACCGATTTCTGATTGTTATGAAAACTTGAAAGTCAGAAGTTTACATGCACTCAATTAGTATTTGGTAGCGTTGCCTTTAAATTGTTTAACTTGGCTCAAATGTTTTGGGTAGTCTTCCACAAGCTTCCCACAATAAGTTGGGTGAATTTTGGCCCATTCCTCCTGATAGAGCTAGTGTAACTGAGTCAGGTTTGTAGGCCTCCTTGCTCACACACACTTTTTCAGTTCTGCCCACACATTTTCTATAGGATTGAGGTCAGGGCTTTGTGATGGCCACTCCAATACCTTGACTTTGTTGTCCTTAAGCCATTTCGCCACAACTTTGGAAGTATGCCTGGGGTCATTGTCCATTTGGAAGACCCATTTGTGACCAAGCTTTAACTTCCTGACTGATGTCTTGAGTTGTTGCTTCAATATATCCACATGACTTTCCTACCTCATGATGGCATCTATTTTGTGATGTGCACCAGTCCCTCCTGCAGCAAAGCACCCCCACAACATGATGCTGCCACTCCCGTGCTTCACGGTTGGGATGGTGTTTTTCGGCTTGCAAGCTTCACCATTTTTCCTCCATACATAACGATGGTCATTATTGCCAAACAGTTCTATTTTTGTTTCATGTGACCAGAGAAGATTTCTCCAAAAAGTACAATATTTGTCCCCATGTGCAGTTGCAAACCGTAGTCTGGCTTTTTTATGGCGGGTTTGGAGCAGTGGCTTCTTCCTTGTTGAGCGGTCTTTCAGGTTATGTCGATATAGGACTCGTTTACTGTGGATATAGATACTTTGTACCTGTTTCTTCCAGCATCTTCACAAGGTCCTTTGCTGCTGTTCTGGGATTGATTTGCACTTTTCTCACCAAAGTACGTTCATCTCTAGGAGACAGAACGCGTCTCCTTCCTGAGTGGTATGACGGCTGCGTGGTCCCATGGTGTTCATACTTGCGTACTATTTTTTGTACAGATGAAGGTGGTACCTTCAGGCGTTTGGAAATTGCTCCCAAGGATGAACCAGACTTGTTGAGGTCTACAAATTTGATTTCTGAGGTCTTGGCTGATTTCTTTTGATTTTCCCATGATGTCAAGCAAAGAGGCACTGAGTTTGAAGGTAGGCCTTGAAATACATCCACAGGTACACCTCCAATTGACTCATATGATGTCAATTAGCCTATCAGAAGCTTCTAAAGCCATGACTTTTTGGGGAATTTTCCAAGTTGTTTAAAGGCACAGTCAACTTAGTGTATGTAAACTTCTGACCCACTGGAATTGGGATACAGTGAAATAATCTGTCGGTAAACAATTGTTGGAAAAATGCCTTGTCATGCACAAAGTAGATGTTCTAACCGACTTGCCAAAACTATAGTTTGTTAACAAGAAATGTGTGGAGTGGTTGAAAAACGAGTTTTAATGACTCCAACCTAATTGTATGTAAATTGCCGACTTCAACTGTATGCATGTTTGTAGTGAGGATGTCCACAGCACAGATAAGGATCACAACAAATCACCTGGCTGAGTTTGCATGCTGTTTTGTACACATTGAGGAAAGGCATCAGATGGATGTCAATCCCAGCAGTGTCAAAAGCCTTCACTGCTCCAGAGCAATATTCTTACTTTAAACCTGCAGGATCCTCTTACTGTGTTGTGTGGAAGAGTCAGAAGATCTTCTACCGGTACGAATCCAGGACACAAGTTTCAAGAAGTCTACCACTTCATGAGTGTGTAAATTAGAGGATGGTCAAAGGGGTTTTCATTCACCTTATCAGAGGCATTAGCTGCGTTCACAGAGGACTGCAGCACATTGAAATTACATTGTCAGATTGCGTAGGGAAGATTTTAATTTACTGTACATTCGGTTGACTCAGCCTGCTGGACTGAACCGGAGGACTTCTTACGTTCACATTACTGTTGGCTTTTTCTATGCCATATATTATGCTTGGAAGCAGGCTCTGGAGTGAGCTAGGAAGACAGCCAAGTGACACAAGGGCACGACAGATTTGCTTACCCCCCTTTCAGTCCTGGCTGCCCCCTTAGCCTCTACACCAGCTGTGCCAGGAACTTCCTCTGATTAAAATGTCCTGGAGATGATTTACTGGGACGGCAGAACATACAAACGTTCTCATCCTAACTATTGAAAACATTCTCTCCTCTCTGAGAATGGATGTGCTGAATGGATGTGCTGTTATAATATACTTGCAGAGGGAGAAGAAGAGTTTCCAGTTGGTGCAGATAAGAATAGCTGTGGTTGTCAGTGGTTCATGTTTGTGGCTTGGGCAGGTCACCTGGTTGAGGTCAGTGCTGCTGCTGCTTCCTCGGTACAGTAGTTGGAAACAACCTGGCTGGCTGGGCTAAAGCTGAGGCTCCTGCTACATGGAGATACTACTGCTCAGTAAACAAAACACTGAGGCCAGTCAGTTGTGAACTTGTGATGTGGCCCTGCTGTGCCGCATTATGGCAGTGCCAGTGTCATGTGGACTGTGTCCCCCCCCCCCCCCCCCCATTCTCTATTTCTGTTTCTAACACTCTCTCTGTTCCTGTACTTCCCTATTCTCTCTGCCTATCTTATTTCTCTATTCTCTCTCCTCTTTTCTTTCTATACAGTCTTTCTGTCTTTCTGTCCTCTGTCTCAAGTGGATGTCAGGAAGGAAACGGCTTCCTGCTGGAGCTTGAATGATAGTGGATGTTTGGAGCTTTTTTTCTTTTTTTTTAACGGGTGGGGCTCTTTAAAGGTAGCCAATGACTTTAGTAGTAGTTGTAGTATGATCTCACTGAGATCCACTGCACTGTGTGCTATTAGTCATGTCAGCCGTGGCATTTCTCTGTGTATCGCCCAGCAGGCCGTGAGAGGAGGAGGATGTGATGACTGCCTTGTTCAAGGGGCACTTTAACCATACTTCAGAGAGGCAGGAAATTAGGTGGCTGTTAGAGAGAGAGGGATAATCAGTGGAGCTTCTCCTTGTAGTTTCCTTCAGTCAGTGTGTGTCAGGGTTTCCTTTATGAAAATGTGGCGCTGAACGTTTGACCGGCAGCATTTTAATTTACAGAACATTTGAGAAATTTACCAATCCATACTGCCCTATCAAGCAAAAAGGCAGTAACTGCTCATAGCGTGGAACTGAGAAATTGCTTTTATTTACCTTGGATTCACAGTAACCTTATACAGTTACTGCTAACATGACCCACATTTTCTCCAACACAGTACAATAGAGGCAGGATACTAGTCCACATGATTAAGCATGTATTTAATGTAGCGAAAATGACAACTCAGTTTCTACCAAATGAGCAGTTATTGCCTTTTTGCTTGGTAGGGCAGCATAGGCCCATGCGTTGGGTGCTTAACCTGATTAGGGCATCCACCTACGGTACTCAGAAAGATAGAAATCACATTTTAGATTATGGTAATGAATCTTAACAGGACATGCACGTCGAGGATGCACTTGCCGCACACTTTGAAGATGTTAGAATAACTGTTGACATTTACTTTTAACTAACTTGATGGGTCGTGTAATCATCTGGCGAAGTGGAGTCTTGTGTTAAGACATGTAGCTAGCTAAACAATGAACCGGTAAATCCCAAGTCATACTACTGCCAATAGCTGTATTATGAATCTGGAGGTAGCTTAAAAAAAAAATCATACTTTTTTAAAACTAGTCAAGTCGGTTAACAACATTCGTATTTACAATGACTGCCTACCTACCCGGCCAAACCCTCCACTAACCCGGACAATGCTGGGCTAATTGTGCACCGCCCTATGGGACTTGGCCGGTTGTGCTACGTCCCGGTATCGAACCCGGGTCTTTAATTACGCCTCTAGCACTGCGATGGGGTGCCTTAGACCGCTGCGCCACTCGGTTAGAGTTAACCAACTAGGTTCAATGTTAGCTAGCTAACATTAAGCAATAACTAGCAATGCGAATGCATTTCTGATTAGAATAATATTACTACACAGATTCATACCCGTAATGTTAGCTAGCATATCAGCAAGCTAGCGAACAATATGCTTTAACTTGCAATGAGAATGACTTTGTGACCAAATTAGAAATGTATAATATCTTACAATGTAGCTAAACTCTTACCTGTACACATGGATGAATGCTTCGCAGCAGACTGGAACTATTTCACTCCATTTTTGTTTGTAGCTACATCTTGAAGTGACATACACCTAGTTTCCTGAAACGAGTCACACAAACACAGCAAAAAAAGAAACGTCTTCTCACTGTCAACTGCGTTTATTTTCAGGAAACTTAACATGAGTAAATATTGTATGAACATAACAAGATTCAACAGCTGAGACATAAACTGAACAAGTTCCACAGACGTGACTAACATAAATGGTATAATGTGTCCCTGAACAAGGGGGGGTCAAAAGTAACAGTCAGTATCTGGTGTGGCCACCAGCTGCATTAGGTACAGCAGTGCATCTCCTCCTCATGAACTGAACCAGATTTGCCAGTTCTTGCTGTGAGATGTTACCCCACTCTTCCACCAAGGCACCTGCAAGTTCCCGGACATTTCTGGGGGGGAATGGCCCTAGCCCTCACCCTTTGATCCAACAGGTCCCAGACGTGCTCAATGGGATTTAGAACCGGGCTCTTCGCTTGCCATGGCAGAACACTGACATTCCTGTCTTGCAGGAAATCATGCACAGAACGAGCAGTATGGCTGGTGGCATTGTCACGCTGGAGGGTCATGTCAGGATGAGCTTGCAGGAAGGGTACCACATGAGGGAGGAGGATGTCTTCCCTGTAACGCACAGCGTTGAGATTGCCTGCAATGACAACAAGCTCAGTCCGATGATACTGTGACACACCGCCCCAGACCATGACGGACCCTCCACCTCCAAATCGATCCCGCTCCAGAGTACAGGCCTCGGTGTAACGCTCATTCTTCCGACGATAAATGTAAATCCGACCATCACCCCTGATGGTCGAAGTCTTAAAACTTCTTACGGCTGAAATTCTGTTAACGGGATCGATTTGACAACAGCCATTGAAAGTGCAGGGCGCCAAATTCAAACAACAGAAATCTCGTAATTAAAATTCCTCAAACATAGTATCATACACCATTTTAAAGATAAACTTGTTGTTAATCCCACCACAGTGTCCAATTTCAAAATGGCTGTACGACGAAAGCATACCATGCGATTATGTTAGGTCAGCGTCAAGTCACAGAAAAACACAGCCATTTTTCCAGCCAAAGAGATGAGTCACAAAAAGTAGAAATAGAGAAAATGTATCACTAACCTTTGATCTTCATCAGATGGCACTCATAGGACTTCATGTTACACAATACATGTATGTTTTGTTCGATAAAGTTCATATTTATATCTCAGTTTACATTGGCTCGTTATGTTCAGTAATGTTTTGCTTCCAAAACATCCGGAGAGCCACATCAAAATCAATTGCAGAGAGCCACATCAATTTACAGAAATACTCATCATAAATGTTGATTTAAAATACAAGTGTTATGCATGGAATTAAATATATAATTCTCCTTAATGCAACCGCTGTGTCAGATTTCAAAAAAGCTTTACAGTGAAAGCACACCATGCAATAATCTGAGTACAGCGCTCGGAGACAAAAACAAGTGTCATGATGTTGCCTGTTTAGGTACATAAAGCCCATCCCCCTCTCCCTGCCACTCCCTGCCTCCCCCTTTCCTCCTTCAACCCATGCTGTGGTCACAGAGAGACGTCGTAAATTCCTGAGAATCTCCCCATGGACACACAGTATAGCAGAGGGTAAAACTTCCATAGAAAACAAAGAGATTTCTTCCACCTCACAGAACATGAGGTACGAACACATTTCATGTTCCTGAAAAAGTATAAAGGATCGGTGAAGATTCCAGCTATTAACCGGTCCGTTTGTCACAACTTGGGGAACTCATGAGAGACTGTGTGGCTACATTACCATACCGCTGTTTATATAATAACCTCAGATATGAGGTTTACATCTAATTGTTGTATAAAATGAATGAGTGAGGTATGATACTGTTTGTATAATTGTATAATATGATTTTGGACTGTTTAATGAAGAAAAATACAAATCCCTTTTTATTTGAACTAAATCCGAGGACCCGCCCCTGAGCCCAGTTGGGTCAGACATCCTGGGACAGCCCCTTTCTACAATCCTAATAAAACCCAACTCTGAGAAATTATCAGCAGACCATGTTTTTTCTCCATAGGAGGAGAACGAAGGTTAAGTACCATTGCTGATTCTGTTAACCATACCACGTGGTTAAACTCTTAGACGAATATGAACAAGTCTTTGATATTGACTACTAGTCTGCAGCTAGGAATTCGGTATCATTGAATGCGAAGAACGACAACCGCCGAAACATCCATTCTATAACAAATGTCACTCTGAACTATCCACAATAACCAAGACAGAGACAGACATATTTCTCTCCAACAGAAACTAACTTTTCTCCAGCGATCAAGACGACACACTGAGCATAAATATATATATATATATATATATATTGATTGCAATTGTTCCCGAATGAGTGAGCGTTCATGTGTAAAGGATTAGCATGTCAATTGTTATAATTATGAACTAGTGACTTCTTAGTCGACCCCCAATTTTCCCTTTGTCTAACAAGCCGCCAGGCCTGTTCAGCCCAGTAGGGCATATTTCTCCTATCATTTCATGTAACCATTTTAAATTTGTTTGTTTGTTTATGCATTTCTGTGAATTACTTAGTTAGTAATAAATAAGTGATTTAAGACAATTGATGTATGGATGAGGCCACAGTGTACGAAGGGCTATATAAAATAAACTTGATTGATTGATTGATGACTCATAGTGAAGACTGGGTTCGTGCAGATAACCAACAATTTACGACGTTTGGAATGAGACTAACGTGAGGTAAAAATAAATAAATCATGAATCAGAAGACTATTGATCAGATATGAAAATGTCTGAAAGGTTATATTGGGAAATTATAACTTTAATCTGAATACATTCCCTGGTGCCCAAAATTCATAGTTAATTAGTTACATTATTATTTAGTTGATTGCATAATAACTAATTACAGAGAATCTTTGATTAAAAACTATAAGTCTTCAATTTAATGATAGCAAAGACACGACACTGAGTACAGCGCTCAGAGACAAAAACAAGCCATACAGATACCCGCCATGTTGTGGAGTCAACAGAAGTCAGAAATGGCATTATAAATATTCACTTACCTTTGATCTTCATCGGAATGCACTCCCAGGAATCCCAGTTCCAAAATAACTTTTTGTTTTGTTCGATAAAGTCCATAATTTGTCCAAATACCTCCTTTTTGTTTGCGCGTTTAGTTCACAAATCCAAATTCACAAGGCGCAGGCACTTAGTTCAGACGACAGTTCCATTACAGTTCGTAGAAACATGTCAAACGATGTATAGAATCAATCTTTAGGATGTTTTTATCGTAAATCTTCAATAATATTCCAACCGGACATTTCCTTTGTCTTTAGAATTGAAAAGGAACAGAGCTCGTGCTCACGGCCGCGTGCGAGACTTAGCTCATGGCATTCTGCCAGACACCTGACTAAAACAGCTCTTATTCGCCCCCCTTCACAGTAGTAGCCTGAAACAAGGTTCTAAAGACTGACATCTAGTGGAAGCCTTAGGAAGTGCAATCGGACCAAATTTTACACTGTATATTGGATAGGCAAAGGCTTAAACCTGGTTGGATTTTTCCCCAGGTTTTTGCCTGCCATTTGAGTTATGTTATACTCACAGACATCATTCAAACAGTTTTAGAAACTTCAGTGTTTTCTATCCAATTCTACTACTTATATGCATATCTTAGCTTCTGGGCTTGAGTAGCAGGCAGTTTACTCTGGGCACCTTATTCATCCAAGCTACTCAATACTGCCCCCCAGCCATTAGAAGTTAACGACCGTTCCACAGGTGCATGTTCATTAATTGTTTATGGGTCATTGAACAGGCATGGGGAAACAGTGTTAAAACCCTTTACAATGAACATCTGCGAAGTTATTTGGATTTTTACGAATTATCTTTGAAAGATAGGGTTCTGAAAAGGGACGTTTCTTTTTTTGCTGAGTTTATATACAGTACCAGTCAATTTTTGACACACCTACTCATTCAAGGGTTGTTCTTTATTTTATTACTATTTTCTTCATTGCCAAATAATTTTGAAGATTTAAAAACAAACTATGAAATAACACATATGGAATCATGTGTTAATCAAAAAAGTGTTAACCTGTCTGGGACTGGGGTTCCGCTAGCGGAACTCCTCCTACATTCCACTGAAAAGGCAGAGCGCGAAATTAAAAAAATTTTTTTTTTAGAAATATTTAACTTTCACACATTAACAAGTCCAATACAGATCGTGTGAATCCAGCCAACATGTCCGATTTAAAAAAAAAAAAAAAAAAAAAAAAATGTTTTACAGGGAAGACACAATATGTAAATCTATTAGCTAACCACGTTAGCAAAAGACACCATTTATCTTTGTCCACCATTTCTTCTCTCCACCAGTAGCTATCACCAATTCGGCCAAATAAATATATTGATAGCCACTAACCAAGAAAAAACCTCATCAGATGACAGTCTGATAACATATTTATTGTATAGGATAGGTTTTGTTTTGTTAGAAAAATGTGCATATTTCAGGTAGAAATCATAGTTTACAATTGCACCCACCATCACAACTCGACTAGAATAAATACAGAGAGCAACGTGTATTACCTAATTACTAATCATAAAACATTTCTTAAAAAATACACAGCGTACACTAATCGAAAGACACAGATCCTGTGAATCCAGACAATATTTCAGATTTTCTAAGTGTCTTACAGAGAAAACACAATAAATCGTTATATTAGCATACCACATGTGCAAACATTACCCCAGCATTGATTCACGGCAAAAAGAGCGATAGCATTATCACCACCAAAATGTATTCATTTTTTCACTAACCTTCTCAGAATTCTTCAGATGACACTCCTGTAACATCATATTACAACATACATATAGAGTTTGTTCGAAAATGTGCATATTTAGCTCCACAAATCGTGGTTATACAATGAGAAAAGTAGCCAAGCTGGTCAGAAAATGTCGGGCGCCATATTGGACAGTGATCTAGTCTTATACATAAATACTCATAAACTTGACTAAAAAATACAGGGTGGACAGCGATTGATAGACAATTTAATTCTTAATACAATCGCAGAATTACATTTTTTTAATTATCCTTACTTTTCAATACAGGTTGCGCCAAAGCGAAGCTACCCCAAAGAAAATGGCGGCATAAGCGTTTAACATTTTTCAACAGAACAACGATTTATCATCATAAATAGTTCTTACTATGAGCTGTTCTTCCATCAGAATCTTGGGCAATGAATCCTTTCTCCGGTCTAATCGTCTTTTGGTCGAAAGACGTCCTCTTGTCCGGTCGAAATGGCCACTAACGTTCACCATGTACTAGAAAAGTGCCCAGCACTTGGAAGTGCGTCACACAGAAATGCCATAAAATCGCACTAAACGGATATAAATTGCTATAAAACAGTTTAAATTAACTACCTTATGATGTTTTTAACACCTATAACGAGTAGAAACATGACCGGCGATATATTACTGGCTAAACGAAAGCTTGGAAAGAGGCCAGTCCGACGTCCATCGCGCGCCAGGCGCAGAGAAGAAAAGACATGTACTTCCGGTCTTTGGTGTTTTATACAGGCCCTGATTGCGCAATCGACTCCATTCAAAGTGTCACCATTTACTGACATCTAGAGGAAGACGTAGGCTGTGTTTGTATCCTCATAGCATTTACAGGGACATTACAACTGACCTGGGAACAGGGGCCAAGATTTCTGAAATCTCACTCCATGTCAGGGAAAGTGCTGTAGAATGAGTTCTGTTTCACTCAGAGACATAATTCCAACGGTTATAGAAACTAGAGTGTTTTCTATCCAATAATAATAATAATATGCATATTGTACGAGCAAGAATTGAGTAGGAAGCCGTTTAAATTGGACACGTTTTCCAGAAAAAGTGACAACAGCACCCCCTGTCCTCATCAGGTTAAACAAATCAAAATATATTTTTGATTTTCGTTTCTTCAAAGTAGCCAGACTTTGCCTTTGACTACTTTGCATACTCTTTGCTTTCTCTCAACCAGCTTCACCTGGAATGCTTTTCCAACAGTCTTGACGAACTTCCCACATACACTGAGCACTACTTGGCTGCTTTTCCTTCACTTTGCGGCCCAACTCATCTCAAAACTTCTCATTTGGGTTGAGGTTGGGTGATCGTGGAGGTCAGGTCATCTGATGCAGCACTCCATCACTACTTCTTGGTCAAATAAACCTTATACAGCTTTGAAGGTGCGTTGGCTCATTGTCCTGTTGAAAAACAATTGATACTCCCACTAAGTGCAAACCCGATGGGATGGCGTATCTCTGCAGAATGCTGTGGTAGCCATGCTGGTTAAGTGCTCTGGTGAATCTGTCAGTGATTTTATTTAGAATTTAAGGCAAAGCAGCCCCACACCATCACATCACATCACCACCTCCTCCATGCGTCACGGTGGGAACCACCCATGCGTCACGGTGGGAACCACCCATGCGGAGATCATCCGTTCACCTACTCTGCATCTCACAAAGACATGGCGGTTGGAACCAAAAATCTCAAATTTGGACTCATCAGACCAAAGGACATTTCCACTGGTATAATGTCCATTGCTCATGTTACTTGCCTCAAGTAATTATCTTTTTGGTGTAATTTGACCATGAAGGCTTGGTTCACGCAGTCTCTTCTGTTCAGTTGAGATGTCTGTTACTTGAACTCTGAAGCATTTATTTGGGATGCAATTTCTAAGCCTGGTAACTCTAATGAACTTGTCCTCTGCAGCAGAGGTAACTCTGGGTCTTCCTTTCTTGTGGGTGTCCTCATGAGAGCCAGTTTCATCATAGCGCTTGATGGTTTTTGCGACTGCACTTGAAGAAACTTTCAAAGTTCTTGAAATTTTCTGGATTGACTGACCCTCATGTCTTAACGTAATTATGGCCTGTCAATTCTCTTTGCTTATTTGAGCTGTTCTTGCCATAATATGGACTTGGTCTTTTACCTAATAGGGATATCTTCTGTATAACACCCCTACCTTGTCACAACACATATCTGATTGGCTCAAACGCATTAAGAAGGAAAGAAATTCCACAAATTAACATTTAACAAAGTGTACCTGGTAATTGAAATGTATTCCAGGTGACTACCTCACGAAGCTGGTTGAGAGATTGCCTAGAGTGAGCAAAGCTGTCGTCAAAGCATCGGGTGGCTACTTTGAAGAATCTCAAATATAAAATATATTTTTATATGTTTAACACTTTTTTGGTTACTACATAATTCCATATGTGTTATTTCATAGTTTTGATGGCTTCACTTATTCTACAATGTAGAAAATAGTAAAAATAAATGGAACCCTGGAATATGTAGGTGTGTCCAAAATTTTGACTTCTACCATGTATATATGTGTATTCAGACCTCTTCCCACATTTTGTTACTTTACAGCCGTACTCTAAAATGGATGATAAAAAAAAATATCCTCATAAATCTACTCACAATTCTCCATAATGACAAAGCGAAAACAGATTTTTTTTTGACTTTTTTGAGTTTAAAAAAAACTTAACTTCTTTGGGATAGGGGGCGGTATTTTCACGTCCAGATGAAAATCGTGCCCAAAGTAAACTGCCTGTCACTCAGGCCCAGAAGCAAGGATATGCATATAGTTGTAGATTTAGATAGAAAACACTCAAGTTTCTAAAATTGTTAAAATTATGTCTGTGAGTATAACAGAACTGATACGGCAGGCGAAACCACCCCCCCCCCAAAAAAGATTTCACCTTACCACTGTTTTCAATGGCTAGTACTATAATTATAAGCCCAAGTCCTCCCAAATTGTAGTTCCTAGGGCTTCCACTAGATGTCAACAGTCTTTAGAAAGAGTTTCAGGCTGGTTTTTGGAAAAATGACCCAGAAATTGTAGTTTTTCTAGGTGGCTCCCATTTTGGCTGTAGCGTTTCCAAGCGTGTGGAGGAAAGCCTGTTCTTTCTTATTTATCTCTGGTAATGAACATACTATTCTCAGTCTTAAATTTGATTGTTTATTTCCGTATTAGGATACCTAAGGCTTGATTTATAAACGTTTGATTTGTTTGGAAAAGTTTATTAGTAACGTTTGGGATTCATTTTGTATGTATTTTGATGGAGGGAAACTGAGTCGATTATTGACTGAAGCGCGCCAGCTAAACTGAGTTTTTATGAATATAACGAAGGACATTATCAAACAAAAGGACCATTTGTAATGTAACTGGGATCTTTTGGAGTGCCAACAGAAGAAGATCTTCAAAGGTAAGGCATATATTATATCGCTATTTTTGACTTTCGTGTCGCAACTCCCTGGTTGAAAATGATTTGTTACGCATTTGTGTGCTGGGCGCTGTCCTCAGATAATCGCATGGTTTGCTTTCGCCGTAAAGCCTTTTTGAAATCTGACATGGCGGCTGGATTAACAACAAGTTAAGCTTTATTTTGATGTATTGCACTTGTGATTTCATGAAAGTTTAATATTTATAGTAATTTAATTTGAATTTGGCGCTCTGCAATTTCACCGTAAGTTTTCAAAATGGGACGCTAGCGTAAATAAGTTTTCAGACCCTTTGTTTCCATTGATCATCCTTGATGTTTCTACAACTTGATTGGACATGATTTGGAAAGGCACACACCTGTCTATATTTGGTCCCGCAGTTGACAGTGCATTTCAGAGCAAAAACCAAACCATGAAGTCGGAATTGTCCGTAGATCTCTGAGAGGATTTTGTACAGGCACAGATTTGGGGAAGGGTTCCAAAACATTTCTGCAGTATTGAAGGTCCGCATGAACACAGTGGTAAATTAAATTTGATAAATTAGCAAACATTTCTACAAACCGGATTTTTGCTTTGTCATTATGAGGTATTGTGTGTAGATTGATGTTTTTATCAATTTTAGAATAAGGCTGTAACGTCACAAAATGTGGCAAAAGTCAAGGGGCCTGAATATTTTCCGAAGGTAGTGAATATGCACAGTGCGCACTCACTGTTGACATGGCCGATGTTCTCTGTTAGTGCCAGTAAGACTAGGCTGTAGGCCTACTGTTGTTCGCTCAATTAAGTTGAGAATTTTGTTAACTAAAAGACAGATTAGACTATTTTCATTGTCTTCTCTTTACAGCAATAACCATTTGCTTTCCAAATTGTTTTCCCACAATTGAGTTTTGAAATATTGTTATATGCCTATCTTGGGCCTCTTTTCACTGACAAGTCGCAACTCATCTTTTTATTTGGTTTTTGCTGCCTTTCCTTCCGACTGTAGGCATTGCGATTTTAAAGCAATCCACAACTTTTTTAAAGCTAAGGGGAAGCTAATGATCCTCTGTGGCCAAATCATGCTTTAGTAGCCTAATTTTTTATTATTTTATTTATTTATAGACAGGAGTAGGCTATATAATTTTGTCAATTTAATTCAATAAACTTAGGGATTGGTTTACCTAGCCTTTTGGACGTGCCGCCTATAAGCCTATGTCAATCTACTATCCCCCATAGTAGAAAAGTTGACCTATTCTATTGGTCAGGTTTTCCTCACTGTTGACATGGCCGATGTTCTCTGTTAGTGCCAGTAAGACTAGGCTGTAGGCCTACTGTTGTTCGCTCAATTAAGTTGAGAATTTTGTTAACTAAAAGACAGATTAGACTATTTTCATTGTCTTCTCTTTACAGCAATAACCATTTGCTTTCCAAATTGTTTTCCCACAATTGAGTTTTGAAATATTGTTATATGCCTATCTTGGGCCTCTTTTCACTGACAAGTCGCAACTCATCTTTTTATTTGGTTTTTGCTGCCTTTCCTTCCGACTGTAGGCATTGCGATTTTAAAGCAATCCACAACTTTTTTAAAGCTAAGGGGAAGCTAATGATCCTCTGTGGCCAAATCATGCTTTAGTAGCCTAATTTTTTATTATTTTATTTATTTATAGACAGGAGTAGGCTATATAATTTTGTCAATTTAATTCAATAAACTTAGGGATTGGTTTACCTAGCCTTTTGGACGTGCCGCCTATAAGCCTATGTCAATCTACTATCCCCCATAGTAGAAAAGTTGACCTATTCTATTGGTCAGGTTTTCGAAAAAGAAATGTCCCAAACAGACTCTGGGACAGTTATGGGACTATAGATACCAAATTCGTACAACTAGTAGGCCTAGGCTACAAAACAAACACGTTAAAAAGCAATGAGTCTGATGCAGCAGATCTGAACGTTTAGCTTAAAATTTGATCAACTATTATTTCGCAACATTATTAGCCGCAGTAATGCGCACAAGGCAGTAGGCTCAGAGCTAATGTGCATTTGGGTACTGGACAATGAAAGTTGAAAACCAATAGAACATGAGAGAAATAGGCAGCTGGTTTCAATGGCGTATGGAAGTCTTTATAAAATAATTGCCTCCACGGTTATGGTCAGATTCTGCCTAGGCTACTTTGAAGCAAGGTAAAACATGCCTCATGTAGTAAAACGTTCAGGTTTCAAACAAGTTAAGTAGCTATATGTTTTCAAAATGCGTACTGCCTCCAGCTCAATGCAAAGTGGTGTGACGCGCTGATGAAGCCTGCCTTCGGTTGCCTATGCAATTACCAGTTGAGATTTAAAAATAATAGCTATTTTTAGTTTTGGCCCAAAAACTATTTTTAACACACGATTGCATATAGAACTGTTGCTCAATGATAGACAGCGCTTTTATAAGTCATGACAGAGTTTCCGCTCAAAGTAGCTGTATGCTGTGCGCGTTTGATAAATAAGATGCATAACAAATATAAATGTGGTAATTTAATTCCACAAAATTATGCATATTTACCTATAGACCGATAAGCATGACCGGTCAACTGGTATATGAATAGGCTAAAAAGTATTATTTCGAAATGGTATGTTTTTTTGTTTTTGCTTTGCTTTGGCCGGTGCCAATTTTATTTATTGGCTATTACCGGCTAACGGAATCCCTGGTGTGTGTGTGTGTGTGTGTGTGTGTGTGTGTGTGTGTGTGTGTATTAAGTCAGTAAGTCACCATGGCCCAGCAATAGTACAGATACTTCAACAACCCAACACCATAGTCACATCCAACTTCTGTGGTTTCTTGATCACTCCTAACATTGGAACTCTGACTTGACTTTAAGGCATGGCAGGCCTTTCTATTTTTATCCTGTGTGTCTGGGCATTAGCACAGTTCTCTTATCACTCCTAACAGGCCAGGGTGTTGACAGGCTTGGAGGTGTTGGGTATTCCATATGTCATGCAGGCAGGGCTCTTGTCTGATATGAAAGCTGTCAGGTTAGCAGCCAGCTGTGGAGGTGCCCTTTCTACACTGACTTAGGCCCTGAGGCTGGACCATGACGTCACGTGTGTGTTTAACTGTGTTGTGCATGTGACGTGTGTGCGTTCGTGCAGCAGCCGTAGCTTAGGTTCTGATTTGAAGCAGGGGACTTTGTCTCCTGAAAGGTGTTTACTCTCCAGCCATGCCTTGCCCTCTTGGCCAAACCAACATTGTGCCACCATTCTGACTAACAGAGAGGCTATGTCAGGCCAGGGGCCACATAACTGTATAGAAGTAGTTAGACCAGTGTTCAAAGATAGAGAGATAGATATTTGTAATAATGACAATTACAACAATACTGAATGAACACTTTTATTTTAACTTAATATAATCTATCAATAAAATCAATTTAGTCTCAAATAAATAATGAAACATGTTCAATTTGGTTTAAATAATGCAAAATAAAAGTGTTGGAGAAGAATGTAAAAGTGCAATATTTGCCATGCAAAAAAGCTAACGTTTAAGTTCCTTGCTCAGAACATGAGAACATACACTGCTCAAAAAAATAAAGGGAACACTTAAACAACACAATGTAAGTCCAAGTCAATCACACTTCTGTGAAATCAAACTGTCCACTTAGGAAGCAACACTGATTGACAATACATTTCACATGCTGTTGTGCAAATGGAATAGACAACAGGTGGAAATTATAGACAATTAGCAAGACACCCCCAATAAAGGAGTGGTTCTGCAGGTGGTGACCACAGACCACTTCTCAGTTCCTATGCTTCCTGGCTGATGTTTTGGTCACTTTTGAATGCTGGCGGTGCTTTCACTCTAGTGGTAGCATGAGACGGAGTCTACAACCCACACAAGTGGCTCAGGTAGTGCAGCTCATCCAGGTTGGCACATCAATGCGAGCTGTGGCAAGAAGGTTTGCTGTGTCTGTCAGCGTAGTGTCCCGAGCATGGAGGCGCTACCAGGAGACAGGCCAGTACATCAGGAGACGTGGAGGAGGCCGTAGGAGGGCAACAACCCAGCAGCAGGACCGCTACCGCCACCTTTGTGCAAGGAGGAGCAGGAGGTGCACTGCCAGCGCCCTGCAAAATGACCTCCAGCAGGCCACAAATGTGCATGTGTCTGCTCAAACGGTCAGAAACAGACTCCATGAGGGTGGTATGAGGGCCAGACGTCCACAGGTGGGGGTTGTGCTTACAGCCCAACACCGTGCAGGACGTTTGGCATTTGCCAGAGAACACCAAGATTGGCAAATTCGCCACTGGCGCCCTGTGCTCTTCACAGATGAAAGCAGGTTCACACTGAGCACATGTGACAGAGTCTGGAGACGCCGTGGAGAACGTTCTGCTGCCTGCAACATCCTCCAGCATGACCGGTTTGGCGGTGGGTCAGTCATGGTGTGGGGTGGCATTTCTTGGGGGGGCCGCACAGCCCTCCATGTGCTCGCCAGAGGTAGCCTGACTGCCATTAGGTACCGAGATGAGATCCTCAGACCCCTTGTGAGACCATACGCTGGTGCGGTTGGCCCTGGGTTCCTCCTAATGCAAGACATTGCTAGACCTCATGTGGCTGGAGTGTGTCAGCAGTTCCTGCAAGAGGAATGCATTGATGCTATGGACTAGTCCGCCCGTTCCCCAGACCTGAATCCAATTGAGCACATCTGGGACATCATGTCTCGCTCCATCCACCAACGCCACGTTGCACCACAGACTGTCCAGGAGTTGGCGGATGCTTTAGTCCAGGTCTGGGAGAAGATCCCTCAGGAGACCATCCGCCACCTCATCAGGAGCATGCCCAGGCGTTGTAGGGATGTCATACAGGCACGTGGAGGCCACACACACTACTGAGCCTCATTTTGACTTGTTTTAAGGACATTACATCAAAGTTGGATCAGCTTGTAGTGTGGTTTTCCACTTTAATTTTGAGTGTGACTCCAAATCCAGACCTCCGTGGGTTGATAAATTTGATTTCCATTGATAATTTTTTGTGTGATTTTGTTGTCAGCACATTCAACTATGTAAAGAAAAAAGTATTTAATAAGAATATTTCATTCATTCAGATCTAGGATGTGTTAGTTTGGTGTTCCCTTAATTTTTTTGAGCAGTGTATAAAAGCTGGTGGTTCCTTTTAACATGTAATCAATACTCCCAGGTAAGAAGTTTTAGGTTGTAGTTATTATAGGAATAATAATGCGTTGACTATTTCTCTATACCATTTGTATTTCATATACCTTTGACTATTGGATGTTCGTATAGGCACTATAGTATTGCCAGCCTAATCTCTGGAGTTGATAGTCTTGAAGTCCTAAACAACGCAATGCTTGAAGCACAGCAAAGAGCTGTTGGCAAATGCAGGAAAGTGCCGTTTGAATGAATGCTTATGAGCCTGCTGCTGCTTACCTCCGCTCAGTCAGACATCAAATCATAGACTCAATTATAATATAATAACACACAGAAATACGAGCCTTAGGTCGTTAATATGGACAAATCCGCAAACTATCATTCAGTGAAATACGGAACCGTTCCGTATTTTGTCTAACGGATGGCATCCCTAAGTCTAAATATTGCTTTTACATTGCACAACCTTCAATGTTATGTCATAATTATGTACAATTCTGGCAAATTAATTAAGCTCTTTGTTAGGAAGAAATGGTCTTCACACAGTTCGCAACGAGCCAGGCGGCCCAAACCGCTGCATATACCCTGACTCTGCTTGCACAGAACGCAAGAGAAGTGACATTTCCCTAGTTAAAATAAATTAATTTTAGCAGGCAATATTAACTAAATATGCAGGTTTAAAAAAAGATATACTTGTGTTTTGATTTTAAGAAAGACATTGATGTTTATGGTTAGGTACATTGGTGCCACGGCAGTGCTTTTTTTCACGAATGCGCTTGTTAAATCATCACCCGTTTGGCAAAGTAGGCTGTGATTTGATGATAAATTAACAGGCACCGCATTGATTATTTGCAACGCAGGACAAGCTAAATAAACTAGTAATACCATCAACCATGTGTAGCTATAACTAGTGATTATGATTGATTGTTTTTTATAAGATAAGGTTAATGCTAGCTAGCAACTTACCATGGCTCCGTGCTACACTCGCGTAACAGGTAGTCAGCCTGCCACGCAGTCTCCTCGTGGAGTGCAATGTAATTGGCCATAATCGGTGTCCAAAAATGCTGATTACCGATTGTTATGAAAACTTGAAATCGGGCCTAATTAATCGGCCATTCCGATTTAATTGGTCGACCTAATTTATTTATTTATATACACACACACACACACACACACACACACACACACACACACACACACACACACACACACACACACACACACACACACACACACACACAGAATAAGAAAGATGTGCCTTTTGATAGCCCTACATGCAGCAACATGGGTTGGCCTCTTGTGAGACACTTTGGACACTGCGCTGATCATATCAACAGGGAGTCATGGAACAATGTGTCATCAAAGCAATTTTGCTGTATGACAAGGAAAGTCAGACAGGCACATCCTTTCAAGTAGTAGGGTGATTCTATATGACGACATAGGCATTTCTCTTTGACTAAACTTTGGTACATCCAGGCAAGGTGAATGGGTCAGTCACTAGTCCTGTTTTAGCCCTCTCTCTGCCATGTTGTGTGCCTGTGTGTGTGTCATTAGGCCCAGAGGCTGATAAATGGCATGTGCTGGCCTGGCACCCAGGCTGCCTGTCTGGCCTCCCTATCCACTCCTCACAGCGCCTTCTGCCACCCTACATGATACATGCTAACTCAAAGAAACCTGGGAGCACAATAACAGGTGCAAGATGAGACATGTTATCTTATATTTACTGCCAGGACAACATTATAATCAAGTCCTCATGTTTAATTGATGAACAAGAAAGAAATGGGCTAATCATTTTTAGTGACAAACGGTGACCAGCTGTCTCTTTACAAAAACGATCAAGTATTGAACTTGTTTATCTGTATCCATTTTCATTAGTTTACCGGAAGAGCCTGTAACATCAACAACCACCATTAGCATTTGTGTGCTAATGCTCTGATATTCTGATTCCCCCCCCCAGCTTCCATGTCACTCCACAGGCCTCGATTGCTAGTGACAGAAATGTCACCCTCACCCAGCCATGGCTGCAGAAAAAACATTTGACTTGCACAACAGTGTTGTTTTTTTTGGGGGGGGGGGGGGGGGGCTGCAGAAGGAGCAGAGCAGACAATGGGCATATTGGGTTGCTATGAAACTCGTCCAGGTTTTTTTAATATGGATTAAATATAGAGGCGTGAAGTGTAGCTATGGCAACTCTAGCGTAATCAAATATCTGTGATATGAGAAAAAAACACCCACAGCTTAATTCAGTCAGGCTCTATCTAACCACAGCCAAGAGACCTCTGGATGTGGATATTTAAACCGCAGACCTGTCACAAGGTTACTAAACCACACTTTATGGAGGATTGGCTCAGTGTTGATGTGTTCTGGTACAAAGTAACTGTTAGTTGGGTTGACTGTTAATGAACAGGTCTCTCAGCTTTGATTGAAGTTTCTCTCCCACAGTGGATGTGTGTGCGGTCCTGGGAAAGTTAGCCCCAAGCCATCACGCTGAGCAGTTAGGACGGAACAACATTCCAAGCTCGTTATTAGAACAGGAACTACACCCCCAGGGCACATAACATGGCAGGTTGCAAGGTCATGGAACGGACACATTTAAATTGTACTGTATAGAAGTGGGAAAGGATGGTATTGTTGAGGCGTGTGTGTGGATGCACACACGTAACTCATTTTTGGGAACTAAGTGTGTGTCACTACTTCACAGGAGCACCATTTGAACGCAAACTTTTTTGAAAAATCTAAATGTTTTTTTGGGGCCGAAATGCATTCTGGAACATGTGAACTTTCATGTGCCTTAATAACATATGTGTATACCATTATTTAAGTACAAAGACAATTGTGAAATTACGAGCCTAATTCGTTTAACCACAAAGTCAGCAACCTTCCCGCTAGCCATGATTGGCTGAGATAATGAGTGGGCTGATCATGCCCAGAGATGCATTCGGATTGGTCTGCCATGTAGCTCGCTTCTGTCTACAATATGAGCTGGTCAATGTGTGTAGGTAATCCTTTCTAACGCACTATTTTTGAAAGATATGATACAGTAGAACTGCATGAGTGTTGCTCTCCACTTTGTGGAGGACCGAGTTTTCAAATCAGTGGGATTGGAGTATGATAGCTAAGAAGATGGAGAGAATCCTGGCATTTGATTGCAAATATGCAGACGGAGTCGAAAAGACAACACAGAAGGCTGTTGTAATCCGGAGACAAGTGTTTTATACATCTTCAAACTAAGGGCAACCATGGCATCTGTGACAGACGGAGAAGCATCCATCCATGTATACGGGTAAGAGTCTAGCTAGCTACATTTTCAGATAATACACGTTTCTAATTTTGTCAGTCGTTTTCATTTCAAGTTAGCTTGCTAGCTAGCTAACAGTACACTGTTATGTGTATGATCTGTGTAGTAATATTATTTGTATCTCAGCCATTTGCATTGCTAGTTATAGCCTAATGTTAGCTAGCTAACATTGAAACTGGTTGGTTAACTACCTGCAGATTCATGCAGGGTAGTAACGTTATGAGTTGGTATTATGGTTCATTGTTTTGCTAGCTACATGTCTAACAACAAAATACTCCACTATGCAAGTAACTATTTCAATAGAATGTTTGTCACTGCGGCAACTGTTGATAGCCAGAGCGAATTTACCAGCTACATCTACTCTGATTTCAGAGTATCCTCGTCTGAGTGTGCCAGAGCGCGGAATAACTGATATTTACAAATGCTCAATACCCGTTGAATATGGCCGGTGTCAGTAAACGTTGGCAAAAAAAGCATAATTAAATTGTTGGCAGCAACACAGTTGCAGTCACCAACACTCTGGATAACATGAAATAAGCCTAACCAGCTCTGCTAGGGCGAGTAAAATGGTCAGTGAGCTGTTCTCTCATTTGTGTCTGTAAGTATACTACACTGAATGGTTGTAGACAAAAGAGCTCTCCAGTGAAATTGTATTTCACACTCAAACCGGAACTGTCCTTCTAAAGCATATAAATATGTCTGGATTTGATTAGAGCTTTGATTGGCATGACAATTTAAGCATGGGGCAGATGAGGCGTACATTACACATTTTATGATCCCAAGCCCAAATGATTGTGCCGCTATCCAATACCAATATGATATATAGGCTACTACACATTATGCATGATAGACAAATATAAAATTCCATGGATGTAGCTATGCTCTCTTGGGTAGGTAAATGAAACAATTTCCAGTAGACTAATCTTTTTGAGTGTGAACTGTATTTTATGGATTGGAATTGCACACATCATTTAAACCATGAAGCTGGGAGAGAACATGCGATGCTGGTGCAGGACATGCGGCCTACAAAGTTAAAATTATTTGCTATCAAATTTTAATTTGTAAATATAATCGTGCCTATTTTACATTTTTATCATTAGTAGGCTGACTCCTATAACTTTTGTAATATTTTCCCTAATGTGCGATGTGAGTATTAGCCTACCACACCTTTCTCTCTTGTTACTTCATTCCTTTCTCGCTTTCAACAGTTTAAATACATTTTGTTGTCCTCATCTTCATTGTAATGACATGTTTGAATAATATACGACTTGAATAGGATGCAGACGGCTAGCACTTGTCTTCATGAAGGTTTAATGGTTATGGGTCTGAATAAATGACTGCTATAGCATACCGCCATCGTGCGCTCTCGCTTCTTTCAAACTCCCCATGAGTTCTATCGGCTGCTGTATGTAACATTCAGCGAATACGAGCCTGCATTCCTCTTCGAATAGTCTATTAGAAAAGTAGAAGGAAAAAAATCCTTTAAGCTATTCTAGTCTGGCTTTTCATGGGACTCCAAGAGCAAAGAAGTGTTTTTGAAGGAGAAAGGCCAGTGGCGCCCAGGTACGTTTTGCGCAAGAGACAGAGGCTGTTAGTTAGAAGCTTATGCATCATGCGTTAGCTACATATAAGGCTGGCTGCAGTGCTGGTTCCACACTGTCAGAATTCATTCCCTGGTCCAGGAGCAATGATGAGCTCACCAGCTCAGGCCCAGATGGTGTCAGGCAGGCTAGGGTCAGCCCTGTATTTAGACTGCTGTTCTACAGCCAACAGCCAAACAAGGCAAGAGGGAATCACATAACAGGAAAATTAGATGTCTGCTTAAAATCTAAAATCTCTTTCTGAAAATAGTACGTTTTTAGCCTAGATATTCACTATTCGTCTGAATAGGAAGATGTATGTGTTTTATTGACATATATATTTTTTAAGGTATATAATTTTCACAACATGTATTCAACCCTTGGAAGCACCCCTATGATTTTATGTTGCGTGCAATAAACAAATCTCTGAGCTAAATGTTTCACAGACATTGTCTTTAAAAACGTTCTTCCTCCCTCTTCCTCTATATAAAGTCATATCCGTCTGAGACCCTCTAGGGCTCTGTGTCATGTTAAAGGAATTAGTATTAGTGTTTAATAAATTACTATTGTGGTGTGTAGCCAGATCACTTAAATGCTGTGTCATTTAACTTTATTAGGCCAATCTGTCTTGCTCATTATGCATGACCAGAGTGCTACTGGGTGAATACCACTCACATGCTGAAGGGCTGGTGCTCTGATGAGAAAACAGGGCCTAGTTTATGTTCACCAGGCCCCCATCCTCCTCATGAGGGTTAGTTAGTCATACACCACAGTATGTCTTTTGTTCCAGGGCTGGGGTATGAGTATATATGAACTAGCCAAGGCACTACTAGTATGACAAGAAGCCATTGTTTCTGCGAGCCCGTGGTGGTAGTAGGACTCATAATGGCAGTGCCTCGGTTGAAATTCCACAAATCCCCCCCCCCCCCAATGACTCACTAAAGACATTGGCTACTTCCTCTCCATCAATGTTGTCTTTCTGCACGCTAAACATTTAGCCTCTGTGCCATGGAGTGAAGCACAATGTTCCTTACTTGTCAACTTGTGTATATTTTACTAAAGTCATTGCATAAATATTGCTGAAATACTGGTCATGCACAAAATAGCCCTTGTGTTCCTTCCTGTCAGACTTAACTCATCAGTTTGTCCCAAATGGCCCATGAATGAGCTCACATTTCACCAAGTCTATTCATTGGTAATCAAAATCTAGACAAATATGAAATTATATGCAACTGTAGTGCTTCTGAATCGTAGGCGTATCGTCTGGAAAGCATACGATGGGCCTATCTTGTTTCACTATTCCCTTCATCTCAAACTACTGTAACCCCTCTAAAGGCTCAGTTCTCAGGCAGTTGAATGCAAACCCTGATGCTCCTGAAGACTCCTGAGGTTGTTAATCTGATCCACCTGATCATGTCTTGGACAAGCCAGAGTTCTGTCTGCCACATCCGCTACTCTTCGGCCCCAGGAGTGTCGATGAGAGATCATCATGACAGACAAACACTCAGAACGAACAGATGCAGAGTTGTATACCGATGCCACTTCAGCGAGTGGAGTAAAGGGGGGTAAAGTACCATCTCGCTCCATGTGACTGCCTGACTGCCATCCGGCTGGAACTTACTGTCAGAGGAGCCAATGAGTCTTCAAGGCTGAGTGCATGGGGCTGCGGCCTGCAGCACCAGTGGGAAACGCCTGCCAGTACTATAGTGATTGTGTAACGTTAGTCCCTGGGCCCTGCAGCCTTTTCCTGTCCCAAGTCCTCCTACGCATGATAACATTCATCTCCAGGGTCTCGTTTGATCAACAGCACCACTGTCTCTCCATCCAAACAGCAGAATCTTCTCCTTCTCACTAGCGTCTTCCAGATGGTCCATGTATCAGCAAGGCATACTCATCCAAGCAACAGACTCATCCAAGGCCCACAGGAATTCTGCTTCTAGAACTCTTTTGAAAAGAAACTGCCATGCTTGATGCCAGGGAACCAACTGCAGGGTTAACTTCTTATGGCTGCAGGGCGGTGCCAGTACACTTATGACAACAGCCACTTCAAGTGCAGGGTGTGAAATTCAAAAGATATATATTTTTTAAATATATAACTTTCACACATTAACAAGTCCAATACAGCAAATGAAAGGTACACATCTTGTGAATCCAGCCAACATGTCCGATTTTTAAATTGTTTTACAGCTAAAACAGCACGTATATTTTAGCTCACCACCAAATACAAAAAAAGGACAGACATTTTTCACAGCACAGGTAGCATGCACAAAGCCAACCTAACTAACCAACAAACAACTTCATCAGATGACAGTCTTATAACATGTTATTCAATAAATCTGTTTTGTTCGAAAAATGTGCATATTTCAGGTATAAATCATAGTTTACATTGCAGCTACAATCAGAAATTGCACCGAAAGCAGACAGAATAATTAGACGCCAACGTCAAATACCTAATTACTCATCTTTAAACATTTCTGAAAAATACATAGTGTACAGCAAATGAAAGACAGGTATCTTGTGATTCCAGCCAATATTTCCGATTTATTAAGTGTTTTACAGCGAAAACACAATATAGCGTTATATTAGCTTACCACAATAGCCAGAAAGACAAGCCATTTCCCAGTAGCAAAAGTTAGCGATCATAACAAACCAGTAAAAGATATATTTTTTTGACTAGCCTTGATATTCTTCATCAGATGACAGTCCTATAATATCAGGTTATACATACACTTATGTTTTGTTCGAAAATGTGCATATTTAGAGCTGAAATCAGTGGTTACACATTGTGCTTACTTAGCTACTTTTTCCACAACGTCTAAACGGCAGCGATATTTTTCCGACACTTTTTCTGACACACATATTCTGACCAAATAGCTATTCATAAACATAACTAAAAAATACATGGTGTATGGGAAATGATAGATCCATTAGTTCTTAATGAAATCGCAGTGTTAGAATTCAAAAAAATAACTTAATTACGACATCCAGCTTCGGTATAGCTGAGTACCCCAAAGTTGGGCGCCGGCGACTAGTTCAACAACCCAGCAGCAGGACCGCTACCTCCGCCTTTGTGCAAGGAGGAGCACTGCCAGAGCCCTGCAGAGCCCTGCAAAATGACAACAGCATGTGAAATTTATTGTCAATCAGTGTTGCTTCCTAAGTGGACAGTTTGATTTCACAGAAGTGTGATTGACTTGGAATTACATTGTGTTGTTTAAGTGTTCCCTTTATTTTTTTGAGCAGTGTGTGTGTGTGTGTATATATATATACACCTGTTCTGAAAGGGCCTAGATTCTGCAACACCACTAAGCAAGGGGCACAACCAAGCAAGTGGCACCATGAAGACCAAGGAGCTCTCCAAACAGGTCAGGGACATTGTTGCGGAGAAGTACAGATCAGGGTTAGGTTATAAAAAATATCAGAAACTTTAAACATCCCAGAATATGACACCACAACAAACCTGCCAACAATCCTGCCAAAACTCACAGACCAGGCAAGGAGGGCATTAATCAGAGAGGCAACAAAGACACCAAAGATAACCCTGAAGGAGCTGCAAAGCTCCACAGCGGAGATCAGAGTATCTGTCCATAGGACCACTTTAAGCCGTACACTCCATTGAGCTGGGCTTTACGGAAGAGTGGCCAGAAATAAGCCATTGCTTAAAGAATAAAATAAGCAAACATGTTTGGTGTTTGCCAAAATGCATGTGGGAGACTCTACAAACAAATGGAAGAAGGTAATCTGGTTAGATGAGACAAATTTTGATTTTTGGCCATCAAGGAAAACGCTGTCTGGTGCAAACCCAACATCTCTCATCACCCCGAGAACATCATCCCCATAGTGAAGTTTGGTGGTGGCAGTATCATGCTGTGGGGATGTTTTTCATTGGCAGGGACTAGGAAACTGGTCAGAATTGAAGGAATGATAGATTTGGCTAAATACAGGGAAATTCTTGAGGGAAACCTGTTTCTGTCTTCCAGAGATTTGAGACTGGGACGGAGGTTCAACTTCCAGCAGGACAATGACCCTAAGCATACTGCTAAAGCAACACTCAAGTTGTTTAGAGGGAAACATTAAAATGTTTTGGAATGGCCTAGTCAAAGCCTAGACCTCAATCCAATTGAGAATCTGTGCCAAACTTATAGAGACACCCCAAGAGACTTGCAGCTGTAATTGTTGCAAAAGGTGGCTCGACAAAGTATTGACTTTGGGCAGGTGAATAGTTATGCACACAAGTTTTCTGTGATTTTGTCTTATTTCTTGTTTTTCACCAAAAATATGTTGCCATGTTGTGTAAATCAAATGATACAACCCCCGAAAAAATCCATTTTAATTTCAGGTTGTAAGGCCACAAAATAGGAAAAATGCCAGGATGGTGAATACTTTCGCAAGCCACTGTAAGTTGACTGCGAACACATTCTCATTTACAGCAACGACCTTAAGGGGATGAATGATCCAGTCAGTGCTCTGCTCTAAATGGGAGTTGGATTACCAGCTCCACGGTGCTGGTGCTGCTGCAGCCTCTGTCTGCACTCTGCACGGTCAGCCTCCAGGCCTACTGTAACTTTTCCGGCTTGCCTGCCTGCCGGCAAAACAACTTGTGATCGACTAACCAGAGTCATAAATGTTGCAGGCAGCCAGGCAACTTAATACAAGGCATGTTTTTTCAATCCTGTGCTTCTCCCCTTCTCGGCTCTGTATTTTCTGCACATCAAAAGGTCTGGATGATGGAGATTGGATTAGGACAGGGGTTTGCGTCTGTCTGAGGGGTAGAGTGTTGTTGGGGATTAAGACAAACATTAACCCCTGTGCCCCTGGGTGCTTCATTAGGACAGCAGGTTGCCGGGAGGATGTGGTAACTAACTTTCAGAGCTAGCCAGTGTTTACGTTTTTTGGGTGCTTAACTGCTGAAATAAGAGTTGGACCCACAGTGATGGAACCGGGGTACTTGAATGACAATGTGGGGTATAGGCTAGCTATTTTTCAGAAAAACCCTGATAAAGACAATCTTACCCAGAGTCCCATTTGCAACCAAGGACAGGCAATTTTTATGCGCCAGAGTGTGCTGGTTGAGAGATTGCCAATAGTGTGCAAATCTGTCATCAAGGCAAAGGGTGGCTACTTTGAAGAATCCCAAATATAAAATATATTTTAATTTAACACTTTTTTGGTTACTACATGATTCCATATGTGTCATTTCATAGTTTTATTGTCTTAACTATTATTCTACAATGTAGAAAATAGTACAATAAAGAAAAACCCTTGAATGCGTAGGTGTGTCCAAACCTTTTACTGGTACTGTATGTTGAGAATACTGTGTATATAAATGCACAGTACAAAACCCATAGCCAAATTTATAGAATTGTAGGAAATTAGCTTCCGGACCAGAGTCTGGAATACTGAATATACAGTGCATTCGGAAAGTATTCAGACCCTTGAGTTTTTTTCACATTTTGTTAATTTACAGACTTATTCTAAAAATTTTTTACATAGTCCCCCCCCCCCCCCCCCCCCTCAATGTACACACATTACCCCATAATGACAAAGCCCCCCACAAAGAATCTACATTTATGCAAATGTATTGATAAACAATGTTTACATGTGTATTCAAACCCTTTACTCAGTACTTTGTTTTAATTCCTTTGGCAGCGATTACAGCCTCGGGTCTTCTTGGGTATGATGCTACGAGCTTGGCACACCTGTATTTGGAGATTTTCTCCTATTCTCTGCCGATCCTCTCAAGCTCTGTCAGGTTGGATGGGGAGAGTCGCTGCACAGCTATTTTCCGGTTTCTCCAGAGATGTTTGATCGGGTTCAAATCCGGGCTCTGGCTGGGCCACTCAAGGACATTGAGACTTGTCCCGAAGCCACTCCTGCGTTGTCTTGGCTGTGTGCTTAGGGTCGTTGTCCTGTTGGAAGCTGAACTTTCGCACCAGTCTGATGTCCTGTTAGCTCTGGAGCAGGTTTTCATCATGGGTCTCTCTGTACTTTGCTCCATTCATCTTTGCCATGATCCTGACTAGTCTCCCAGTCCCTGCTGCTGAAAAACATCCGCACAGCATGATGCTGCCACCACGATGCTTCATCGTAGGGATGGTGCCAGGTTTCCTCCAGACGTGACACTTGGCATTCAGTCAGTTCAAAGAGTTCAATCTTCGTTTCATCAGACCAGATCATCTTGTTTCTCATGGTCTGAGAGTCTTTAGGTGCCTTTTGGCGAAATCCAAGCGGGCTGTCCTGTCTTACTGAGGAGTTGCTTCCGTCTGGCCTCTCTAACATTAAGGCCAGATTGGTGGAATGCTGCAGAGATGGTTGTCCTTCTGTAAGTTCTCCCATTTCCACAGAGGAACTCTACAGCTCTGTCAGTGAGACCGTTGGGTCCTTGGTCACCTATCCTGACCAAGGCCCTTCTCCCCTGATTGCACAGTTTGGGTGGGCCGCCAGCTCTAGGGAGGGTTTTGGTGGTTCCAAACTTCTTCCATTTTTAAGAATGTTGGAGGCCACTGTATTCTTGGACTTTCAATTGGTACCATTTCCCAAATCTGTGCCTAGCCACAATCATATCTAAGAGTTCTATGGACTATTCCTTCATCCTCATGGCTTTCTTTTTGCTCTGGCATGCACTGTCAACTGTGGGACCTTATAGAGACAGGTGTGTGCCTTTCCAAATCATATCCAATCAATTGCATTTACAACCGGTAGACTCAACTTTTTTTAAATTTTTATTTTATTTATTTTTATACATCTTAAGGGTGATCAACGGAAACAGGATGCACCTGAGCTCAATTTCTAGTCTCGTAGCAAAGGGTCTGAATACTTAGGTGAATAAGGTATTTCAGTTTTTTAAAATAAATTTGCAAGAAATTCTAAACAGTTTTTGCTCTGTCATTATGGGGTATTGTGTGTAGATTGATGAGGAAATGATTTTATTTAATACATTTTTAGAATAGGGCTGTAATCTAACAATGTGGAAAAAGGAACGTGGTCTGACTTTCCGAAGGCACTGTATATATGTGAATGGTGAGTATGGACAGTTTGTGAATAGAAATGTGTGTACAGCTGTAGTTCTATTGGGTGAGCCATGACTAGAATACAGTATATACATATAAAGTGGGTAAAACAGTTTGCAAACATTACTGAAGTGACCTGTGTTCAATGACTATGTTAGGGAGCAGTCTCTAAATTGCAGGGTTGGGTACCGGGTTGTAGCCGATTAGTAACGGTGACTAAAGTTCAGGACCGTGTACTGGGCGGAGGCCAGCTAGTGGTGACTGTTTTAACAGTCTGATTGCCTGGAGATAGATGTTTCCCAGTCTCTCGGTCCAAACTTTGATGCACCTGTAATGTCTGTACTCACATTCTCAAACTCACTACCGGCAGGGCTTGATGCCAGTGTTTTAGACAGGGTGACATTTTCCACCCTGCTTCCTGCCCCGCTCTCCCAGCAACTGGCTGCCTGCTTTTGACACTGCCCCAGAACACCAGGGTGTAAGGAGGGTATTGTCCCTGCAGCTACATTGCATTCGGAAAGTATTCAAACCTCTTGACTTTTTCCACATTTTGTTACAGCCTCATTCTGAAAATAATTTTAAAAATCCTTGTCAATCTACACATAATACCCATAAGGACAAAGCGAAAACAGTTTTTTAGAAGTTTCCATTGATCATCCTGGATGTTTCTACAACTTGATTGGAGTCTACCTGTGGCAAATTTAATTGATTGGACATGATTTGGAAAGGAACACACCTGTCTATATAAGGTCCCACAGTTGACAGTGTATGTCAAAGCAAAAACCAAGCCATGAGTTTGAAGGAATTGTCAGTAGAGCTCCGAGACAGGATTTTCTCAAGGCAAAGATCTGTGGAAGGGTACCAGATTTTTTTTGCAGCAGCATTGAAGGTCGCTAAGAACACCGTGGTCTCCATCATTCTTAAATGGAAGAAGTTTGGAACCATAAAGACTCCTAGAGCTGGCCGCCCGGTCAAACTGAGCAATCGGTGGGAAAGGGCCTTGGTCAGGGATGTTACAAATAACCTGATGGTCACTCTGACAGAACTCCGGAGCTCCTATGTGTAGATGGGACAACCATCTCTGCAGCACTCCACCAACCAGGCATTTATGGTAGAGTGGCCAAACGAAAGCCACTCCTCAGTAAAAGGCACATGACAGCCTGCTTGGAGTTTGCCATAAGGCACCTAAAGGACTCTCGGACCATGAGAAACAAGATTCTCTGGTCTAATGAAACCTAAATTGAACGATTTGACCTGAATGCCAAGCGTCACGTCTGGAGGAAACCTGGCACCATCCTTACGGTGAACCATGGTGACACCGGGATGTTTTTCATCAGCAGAGACTGAGAGACTAGTCAGGATCGAGGGAAAGACGAACAGAGCAAATTACAGAGGTCCTTGATGAAAACCTGCTCCACAGCACTCAGGACCTCAGACCGGGGCGGAGGTTCACCTTCCAACAGGACAACAAACCTAAGCACACAAGCCAAGCTTCTGAATGTCCTTGAGTGGCTCAGGCAGAGCCCGGACTTTAACTCAATCGAACATCTATGAAGAGAACTGAAAATAGCTGTGCAGCTTTCTCCTATTCTTCTGCAGAGAAGAATAGGAGAAACTCCCCAAAAACATCTGTACCAAGCTTGTAGCGTCATACCCTGGAAGACTCAAGGCTGTAATCGCTGCCAAAGGTTCTTCAACAATACTGAGTAAAGGGTCCGAATACTTATGTAAATTTGATGTCAGTTAAAAAAAAAAAATAATAATAATAATTCCCGCCAAAAAACTGTTTTTGCTATGTCATTATGTGGTATTTTGTGTAGATCGGTGAGGGGGGAAAAACGATTGAATCTATTTTAGAATAAGCCTGTAACGTAACAATGTGGAAATAATTTATGAAGGCACTGTGCGTGTATGCAAATGACCCCTTTATTATCTACATGGAACAGAGCATTTCTAGTAGAGAGAGACCTTGGTAGTCCTGATGTTATTGTTCCAGTGACGACATCAGTTCCTGACATTCTTAGTCGGGCTGTTTTCCTCTGGCCTAGGGAGATTCCTTTCCAGATATGCTTGTGTTCCTCTGGGGCTGTGGCTAGTCGCTGCTAGTCTGCAGTTTTGGGCGGCTGTCTTACATGATCCCTTTGTTTTTATTCAGTGAAAGTTATTGCGTGGTCAGTAATGTGGTCTTATGGTCAGTAAAGTCTTTACTGAAATGTTAGCGGTATGGGTACTGAATTTCATCAAATCATTATGTTTGCTCTGTATCTCTCATCATGAGAGGAAATGTAAGACGGTCATCTCTGTTTAATTTCTCCTGTGCACTGCCCCTTGTGCTAACTGGGCTCCCACTCTGGGAAGAGGGATAACTTTACAAGACAGAGAAATTATATTGAAACCCAACCATCGGACCTCTGCTAAAACTGACTCTGGTTGAGATAGTGAGTGAAAGGGAAAACCGGGCTGGCTAAATGGCATAGTAGTGATGTTGGAACTGCCCTGTGTGTCTCAACACATCATCCCCAAACATTGCAAAGAGAAACCTTGGAGAATGAAACCGAAACACTCAAAAGAGAAAGCCGATCTGCTGAACTGGCATTTTGGGAATCTCCACATAAATTCCTGGGAATCCATAAGGACGTTTCTCCCCTCGTCACACCAAAAATTACATTTCAGTCAGTCCAGTCCCTGAGAGTGAGACACTTGGCTTGAAGTCTCTCTCCCAGACAGATCCAACGGTCTGTTGGCTTGTGCTCTGGCCTTCATACTGCTGTTCCCCCTCAGGCTTATCCATAGAGAGATCCTAGTGGTGACAGGCTTCTGTGTGGAGGTCAAGTTACTGAAAGGTGAACTCTGGGCCTGGATCACTGGCCAGTCTGCACTGCGCTCTATTGTGCTACATTGCACTGTGAAGCTTTGTTCTGTATGTTGTTACTGTACAGTGCGTCACAGTACAGAGGTGGATGTGGTGAGCCAGAGAGGAGCAGGCAGGCCGACGATGGGATGATGAGCTCATGGAGTTACTTATTCATGAGTATTGAGCGATGGAGGAAAGCTGACGTGGGACAGACGCTCTCGGGAACATGAACATTTTCTCCTGCACTGTCAGCTATGGCTGGTAGTTGTGTTAATTAGTAATAGTATTCTGCACTTTGATGGCACCAGTAACCTATATCATCACAACACTCAAAAGTGAGGAGCAAAGATTAACAGAATTTCATGAGTCAACAGGAGCCTTTGGAGTAATGCTCAAAGTTGTGTTTCTGCTATAAGACGGGAGCCAGTCTGTCCTAGGCCATAAGTCCTCAGTTGTCTCCTCTCTTCATGAAGTCAACACAGTGGCTTATAGGAGACCTAGGCCTATTTATTTTAATGCTCAGATTATTCACATGAATTCTACTTGTTTCTTAATGCAGCTCATAGCCTGTAGGTTGTCCCATAGGAAAGTTCCTTTATATAGCATTTTGCCTTGATGTTGTCATTAGTCCATTGAAACCTGTCAGTCGGAGAAAAAAAGACTGAAGAGGCTCTGGTTGTGTTCTGTGTTGTAAGGACTGGCTGTATTGCATGCGCAAGCTGTTTCCCAACCGACGCAGTGCTGGCGCTAAACACCACTATATATAGGGCCAGAATCAAGCTCTTCTTTGGCTCTGGACCACATTCAGCATATTGTGATATCTCTGCCGCAGAGAGAGAATACTATCACTTTGAGATTAAGCAGTGAGTGGAGAATGAAAACACAGGCTGTCCTAGTAGTACACAGGCAGTTCTGGGAGGAAAGGAGGCTTTGCTCCCAGGCCCACTATGTTGAGTTCAAACCGCCTTGAGTTATTGAAAACATCCGTTAGGCCCAGCGGTGCAGCTACGCCAGGGGACCCATATGGGAATGGGCTAGAGTCAGTAAACAGGCTTGTCTCGGAGGGGGTACAGCACCAACAACTGAAGTTATATTCACAGGGGTCTTAGTTCAATCAATCTGTGAAACAGACCTTGCTGCTGTAACACATCATCTTTATTTCTTGGGACATGCTTGTTATTTTTTCATCAAGCCCCCCCTCATCCTCCCTGGCTCTGATTCAGTGCTTTATTGCAAGGTTGTTACCCGGCGTCGTCATAGTAGTCACTGTGGGTTGCTGGGCTCAGTCCATTTGAAAGATTATTTTGGGGACTTGAGGTGTTGTGGTTTTCTTCCTATCCCCTTGTTCTGTCTCTTCACACTGTAAATACCTTACCACCTCATGTTGCTGTCATGGCACAAACCATGTGACCGTGGTCTGGCCGATTCTTTGCGTGCGTATGCTGCCCTGATTTTCCTTTAGCATTGTTTTGTATGCAAGCTGTTGCTTTCGGTATGAATTCAAGTAGACCACACCTGTACCAGGGACTGAGTTGAACTTGCTTAGTTGAGGAAGTTTGGCTGCTATATGCTGTAGCCTACATGCAGACATGCCGTCACCTGCTGGATGAGTCAGGTGCTTTACAACCTTTTCACTCATAATGTCATAACTCTGAACAGGCCATCCCTGGAGGTTAGAGTGTAGAGTGGTGTTGTTGAGGGAGAACACAGCCTTAGCGTTGTACACAGCTGTGTCTGCTTTGTGCACAGCATACCCCATGTGATGGTTGATAGGGTCTGCATCTGAACTTGCTATGCAATCAGGAGGAGAGAAGCTGTCATAGAAATATTATGACTTTATTAATGTAATTCTTTATGGTTATGGTACCTATCACCGTCATGCACTAATAGTACCGTGGGCCTGTAAGAGTTGGTGGCTGGCAGACAGTCGTGTGGAGTCCTATTGTTTTTCCACTTGAGCAGAGCACCAGTCTCCTGGTAAAGTCATTTCCTTGGGAGGTATGCTGCAGGGGCTCGGGATAGTGCTCACTGTACCCTGAGTAATCTCTAGCTGTGTCCATTACGCGCGCGCACACACATTGACAGAATGTGACGTACACCAACTAACTCCGTCTCATGTAGTTTGTCATGAACTATTTTTTTTGCATATGTGGAGGAATGGGATCATAATCAAAAACCAAAATCTAACTATCTGTTTGTGTTTGGATGGAATCAGAACGTGGAGGGTAAGGAGGAGCTGGTTTACCTGCTGACGTTAATGGAAGGTAGGACACTCTGTCTAACCCGATCTTTATTTGTGGTCACTTCCATTTACGTGTCAATATCAGGCAGATATAGCTTTTTCTAGTCTATGGACAATCGAAAATCAGTAGCAGCAGCAAGCTCCAACAGAAGGGTGCAGTATTGAGAAACTGATTAATTGACAGTGGCCAAAAATGTAACTCCTGTTGCAAATATTAGTTCAGTTTAAATTACTAATAACAAAGCTTGTGTCGACGTGCCCGGACATACATGCAATAAGCAAGCTAGCTAGCTAAGCAGATAGCAATGTGACCTGCAAAGATTACACTAACTAACCCTTTCATCTGTGGTGTTAGCGAGATAAACACGATGCTAAGATATCAGATGGGAGCTAATAGCCAACGTAGCTAGCTAGCCCTAGCTGGTTATAATTTTGAACATGCACCATTTTCGGCAACAAGCCATCTGACTTGCGGTGTAACCAGAGTTTCTAAACCTCCTTTGGTGTAACGTTAGCTATTTACTGGTGTACTGATCTGACCATCTGCAATCGTGTCCGTAAATTGACACTTGATAGTCAGATTAGATGATATGTCGTAATAGGGAAAGAAGGAAGTTGGCAATAGGTTTAGCTACCTAACGATCTTCCTGCATGTTTATGGACCAAGAAACCTGTATATCATCGTGTGTGTGCGCGTTCTCACTTCTCAAACTATGGACAGAACGTGCATTGTCGTTAAATCGTTTTCCTACCCTCGCTCTCCTTGTGAGATGTGAACATTTTTGGCTTGGTAGCAGAAGTCATCGCCATTGAGCTCGTTACCAAAGTAGCAATAAACAGCAGCCAGCAAGTGATATGAGCGGTGGAGAGAGATGGAATGGAGTTACAGCCTCGCTCTATCCAATTGTAGGATAATTTCTTGACACATACAGTGGGGCAAAAAAGTATTTAGTCAGCCACCAATTGTGCAAGTTCTCCCACTTAAAAAGATGAGAGAGGCCTGTAATTTTCATCATAGGTACACTTCAACTATGACAGACAAAATGAGGGGTAAAAAAATCCAGAAAATCACATTGTATGATTTTTTTAGGAATTTATTTGCAAATTATGGTGGAAAATAAGTATTTGGTCACCTACAAACAAGCAAGATTTCTGGCTCTCACAGACCTGTAACTTCTTTAAGAGGCTCCTCTGTCCTCTTAAAGAAGCCAATGAAGTTGTTTTCATTTTTTTTGTCCTGGCAGCTGAGTTTAAAAAAAAAAAAAAGAAGAAGAAGAAAAGTGATACATTTTCTCATCAAAATTTTCAAATATAATGATATTGAATATTGGTCTAAAATATCGGTCTCCTTGACCCTCAAATCGGTATTGGCATCGGTCCAAAAATGTGATCGTTCTCTAATGTCAACAATCATTAACTCAACCAAAAGAGTTTCTCTGTTGGTTTACTGCGTGAAAAGACAGAGGACAATAAAGCAGAAGTGAGAAGCATTGGTTCTTGTTGTTATTGGAGGCATAAGACCTCTCCTTCTCTGTTCTCCATTCCCCCCCTAGGTTGTCATGAGTACAGGACCCTGACATGTGCTCAGCATTTAAGCTCTGGAGGGCCTGAAATGGCAAAAGAAGCCATTTTATTGGAGGAGAAATGATTTCCATCCAGGCAGCTGAGTAAGCTGTGTGAATGAGAATGGAGCAGCAGTAGGGGCCTGGCCGCTCAGGCAGACCTGGTCACAGTCAATGCTCCAGCAAATACTTTTTAGCTCCTTGTTTTTTTTCTTCTCTCTCTTTCGCTCTTTCTCTCTCCGCTTGTCTGTGTTGGTGTGAAACGGTTGCGAACATCTCATTTGGCATGCTTTGCCTAGCCACAGGATGTACTTCTGGAATGGTTGTCAATTCAGTATCTGATGTTGATTTTATAGATCCCACAGGGTACGGATACTTACATGTTCATGATTAGTTTTTACATGAACAACACATCTTTGTCCCTGAGTCAAAGGAAGGTAAAGTCATGGTATTAGTCATAGTATTAGACCATGATCTGTGCTCACATTTTCTGAGAATGGGTTTCATGTATGGTTTAACAGGCCCATGAAATTGACTGCAGCTTGCACATTCTTTTTGTCCTCCCTCCCTCCCTCCCTCCCTCCCTGTGTGCATATGGACTCAGTCTGTGAAGCGTCAGTGAGGAGGGATCCGTTGGGACGACATGCGTATTGTTCTCTCACAGAGGAAGTGTGTTGGCTGGAGTCCACCAGTCAGTCTCTGTGGGTCTGTCTAGGTCCTAAGCCAATCCTGAACACAGCCTCGCTCCCAGGCAGGGAACAAGCCATGGGAGAGATTGAGACACCCCTTCCCCTCTCTCTCTACTTTTCTTCTTCTCTCCCTTTCTCCCCCTCTCCCCCAGCACAGCTCAGACATGAGGAGAGGAGACGACACCGGAGCTCTCTTCAGACAGTCCACTTTAGGGTGAAACTGGAATCCATCCCTCTTTCTCTTTTCCTCTATCCCCCTCTCTTTCCCTCTATATTATCCCCCTCTTTCCCTCGGTATCCCAGAACACAGCATGGGAGTTACTCACCTCACCTGACTCAGGTCTGGGCTGTGTATAGATCTTTGGTGGGGATGATACTGACAGTTTTGCACCATCTATTCTCAGCCTCCAAACAAGCTCTGAAGTAGGAAGGTTAGCCCTCAGGTGAAATCAAAAGCTCATCACTATGCTGAGTCTGACTGACTTTGGTATAGGTCCACTGTTCCCTCCTAGACCTACCTAGCTGTACTGTACAGTAGGGTTGGGCAGTATCCAGATGTTCTTACTGTCCTTCTCTCAAATCGGGATTTACATAATTAGCGGCTTAGTACACAAGGGGGTGTCTGAAAGCCGCGCATAGAAGCCCATTGGGCGTCTACCAGAATGCTAAGAAAATTAGCACAAGTATTAACTCATTTCCATGGATGGGGCTAGCTAAATATTCAAACGAAAATAAACAAATTGCAAAGACAGGCAATCAAGCTCATAAAGTTATACATATATAGGTAGGAGGAACCAAATGTAATTTTTGGTGAGTTCACATTCTTTTGTAAAATGTCCAAGAGATATTGTGCAAATGAAGAAGGTTTTGACACATGCTTGGCTGAAGGAAAAACTCTTCTGTTGTCATCTGATGGCAATGAAGCTATTTTCTGCCAAAATGTGTTGCATTAATGTATTTTCTGTGAAGGAAAACTATAGTTGCACGTCCCTGATCACGCTAATGAAGCACAAAAACACTTGCCTTTTAATTTAAAACATGACCCCTGTCAATACACAGCTGGACTAACCTGCTCCTGCTTTCTCCCGTTGTGCTATTTACAAACAAACACGTGACTGGCGCAACTGTTCTGGGGTACTATGGTAACCTTCATAATATAAAATAAAAAATGTGACGTGTAGGGCTGACCCCATTTAGTCAACTGGTCGATTGTTTGTTGGTCGACCGAGATTTCATTAGTTGGGCAGTAGCTAAACATTTAAATATAAATGGATAGTGATCGCTCTTCGCAGTTCTGAAACACATCAGTGCACTGTTGAATTGGCACCTTTTCATAGACCATGTTGCTTTGTGAATAATAACAAAGTTAACCACCATATTGGTGTTGAGAACAGTGAGCGGAGGCAGCAGCGGAGTTAAGAGACGAGAAAACAGCCCTTGCCTTCATTGTTAAGAAGAAAGACGTTAGGAGGAAACCTTAACTTAAATAGCCTAACTGTTAAATGTGCCTGGCTTTATAAATCATCCATATTTACCTACAGAAATAAGACAGATCCTGCTTCTGTTGCCTGTTTTGAGTATTTGTTTAGTAGCCTACAGGATTCCGTGAACACCAAGCCTCACGCAACCACAATATCTAATATACAATTTTACGGATTTGGCTGTTTTTAATCTTTGCTATGCTGGAATAAAGGCTTTACAGTCTCTGGTATTATGTATAATTTATTTAGTGTTTACACTGTTCCAAATTGTCATTTATAATAATAATAACCCTCCCTTTTCTCGTTATTATTATTATCATTATAATAATAAGTATAACCACCATTGAGCTGTAGGCCTAAGAGCGTGTCCTGTTTAGTCTTAATGCCTATATTTCAATACTTATAGAGGCTACTGAATCAATCAATCATTCATTCGTTTGTCATCATACAGCATACGAGTCATTCATGATTTGAAATGCAATCAAGCATTTTCCTTTTAAAATAAAATAACAAAGCGACTCTTGAATAATTATTGTAAACAATAAATCATTCCGTTTCAGAAATTGCATTCACGAATGTATGCGACTGTTTTAAGTCTTTGCTGTAATAAAGGTTTTAGCATTTTTATTTTTTACAGCTCTCTTGTATGCTTAATTTATTTGTTGTTCACGTTGTTCTAATCGTTCAGGAAAATGATATTGTAATCCAACAGCCCCAGTTTGGTACACATAATATGCACGCAGCACTTGCTCCTTGCCTTTTCCTGATCTTCCAGTATTTTCCACAACTAGTCAAATTTATTCCACACATCTGACTTCCCCTTTACCCCCTGAGCAACCAGTAAACATTCCCCCGTTGTCAAGTTTATTTGTCATGTTCTCTGCGTGAAGAGTTTGTTATAACCAATTTATTGTTTTGATCATGCTATAGGTCAGCATGTGATGCATACATGTGTCACGTAAAGAGAGCAAGGGTTGAGGGAATAGGGATTTTTTCCCCCTAAACAAATTAAAGATTTCCGTAGCAGAAGTGTTCAGTCAGTAATGGCTTTAATTATGTTGCAGCTTCAACAACGTGGACAGCGCGATAAACACTTGATGTTCTGTGGTGGTCACTGCAGCAGGAAGGAGAGACAATGGGGGCTAGTCACAGTCAGTGGCTGTCATTTTTTTAGCGCAGCGCGTCTGAGCCCAGCCCTGCACAGTCAAATCAATTGCGGTTGTACTCCCTCTAGTTATTTGTCTTAATTATTTCATAAATCTGCGCTTAAAGCATCAGACAAGCTTAGTGCATATATTTGATTTGACTTAAAACACACAGGATGTGTCTATATATGGATAAATATACTTTAAAACATTTCAGCCAAGAGGGTCACATGAGAGGTTGTCAGCTGTGTTGACTGTGGTGTGTTTTCAACATTTTCCTCTCAGCCCAGCACTGTTATAAGGCATCTCTCAAAATGATACAACGTTGACCTTGCATGGATATTCATCTCAGGCTGCTTAAACCATATAAAATATACTGTAAAGCCTGTTCTGCCTTAAAGGGACATTTAAAAATAAAAAAATCCACTTCATATTCATCATCTCCAGCAGCACCCCAAAATCAACATATGTCAGAATGGCGCAGTTCTATGTTTTATAGTCAAAAATATAGAGAAAGATGACTTTCCAATGACTACATATTTGTAGGCAATTCATATGCAATGCGTACTCACAATTGGTCAAAATCACACTATGCACACTGATGTCATTGGAAACACTTATCTACCTATATATTTTTGACTACAAAACATAGAAACGCGCCATGTTCACACATGTTGATGTTGGGGTGCTGCTGGAGATGATGAATATGAAGTTTAGAAGTTGTAAAGTTTCCGTTTAACTCTCGAGATGATAGGTTACTGGTTCTTCTCTTAGACACCTTGGAATTCTCATCGGTAGACGTATGGAGTGTCTATTCTGTATGCCTGTGCTATGTGTCTGTGTGCCTGTGCTGTGTGTCTGTGTGCTGTGTGCCTGTGCTGTGTGTCTGTAGCTTTCCTATCAGTTGACATATACTCTTGATAGTACCCAGTGTGATCATTGAGGAAGTACAGCCTAGCACAGGAAGTAGTGACTCAACATGTGCTTGTTATTCAATGTCAGACGACTGGGTTCTCATTCATGCCTCATTTAATTTAATCCATCATATGCATGCCACTGTAAGCACTCATATAGTCAATCTCCCTCCAACGCTAATGTCTCTCTTTCTCCCTCTTCTCTCCATCTCTCTCTCAGGACCAGTTTGAAAACCTTGACAAGCATACTCAATGGGGGATCGACTTCTTAGACAGGTATGCAAAGTTTGTCAAGGAAAGGCTGGAGATTGAACAGACCTATGCAAAACAGTTAAGGTAAGAATGTGGCTTTTATCCTTCAGTGCCATAGAACTGTTTTTGAGGTGTTTTGCCTATACTTTACATCATTAATTGAATGAGTATTCTGTGTAGAATACGGTATACTGTGTTATAGGTGTAGACGTATATTTGACATGGATGCATTAGTACTGTATATTAACCTTCAATATGCTAATCATCTAATATCAATGTTGAATTACTGGTAATGAAATAATGACTAGGATAATTATCAAATGATGTGATTGGATCCTGCCTTTTGATGAGTATCTAAAAGTGTCTGGTACAGACCGACCACTCAGCCTGAACAATAGGGCCAGCTCAGCCCAATCTGACATTGTATTAATAGATTTTTGGAGGGCCACAAATCAATATAATAGATATCTAGGAGGTGGCTACTGGCCAGTCTCTTTACAGTAGAGGAGTAGGCAGATGCCAACGCCCCTCCAATGCTAACGCTGGAGTTTGTTACAGATCTATACCCATTTATACGCTGTTGGATTGCACCCTCAAGACTGTATCCTCCCTGACATCCATGTTATCACCTTTGGAGCAAATCTACCAAGGAGAAAAACCCCTAACAAAGAGTTCTAAAACGACGAGTTCTTTAGTTTAGAGTGAGACCACTGGTTTGACAAGATTAGGTTGGGAATGGGAAGATGGCTAGGTTGGTAAACTATGGGTGACCGTTCACTGAACCTGCCCACACACACACACACACACACACACACACACACACACACACACACACACACACACACACACGGCGCATATGACGTCACTGTGACATGATGGGGTTCAACTTCACACCTCTGCTTCCATCTTAATCGTCCCCTCTACTCTGAGCTGTTGCCATGGCTGAGAGAGCATGAAGTTCACTCTCCTTTCTTCTCACGTGGCCGCTTTTATTACACTGATTTGTTTTACCAATGTAATAAATGCCATCTGGGAAAAAGGTTGTGTCAATGCTAACACATTTCATTTTATGTGTTTTTCTGTACTTGTTTGTGAATAACTGGTGCCTCATATCGGATGCCATATAGGCACATTCTAGCCCACATAAAATGCAACCTTCCGTAAGTATCTCTGTTAGTAAGATTTAGAAACAGTGCTGTCCCCCTGGAGCTGTGGTCCCCCAGGAGCTGTGGTCATAACGTAGAGGCTCCAGCTGTGGCCTCTGCACCCCCCCCCCCCCCCCCCCCCTTTGGGTGTTGCCTAGTTACAGCACCAATATGCTGAAGATTATTTTATTTTAAGGAGATGCGTCTGAATGACGACTGAACTGGGGATGTTTAGTCACGGCGTGTGTAACCCAGTGAATATCCAGCTATGAATCATGGGCGGAAGAAGAGCTTTGTGACTTCGCCCTCATGCATTCTTAAAGCATGAGCGTTACACTCTACTACCATTTTCAGCACTCCTCTCTTCCGTTTCTGTGAATGTATTTCTCCCCAGTCCCTGACTCCCTGGACAGTCTGTGTTCAGGTATTGTTCTGTGTCACCCTTAGTGGCACCAGGCCAGCCTGATGTTTATCAGTCTGTGTGTGTGGGGAGCCACTCCCCTGCCTCCCAGGACTGGGAAACCGAGTGTTGTTTGGTGGATGCACCTTCATTAGTTGGGCTTAGTGGGGACTGATTGGAGGAGGGGGCAGGGCGGCGGCAAGTTCTGAAAACCTCTCTGTATTCCTCCTCTATTCATCCCTAAAGAGCGAGTGGAACCGGAGCGCTGCCTGTACTACATGCCTGAAGAGCACCACATCACAGCTCCACACTACAGGAGCCCCTCTCCAGAGGGACTACTTTATCAAAGACAACCATGTCTTTTGTGTTGCTCCTCCTACATGTGTTCTGTAACGAACAACCGAGGAGAGCGCAGGAATATCACACAGTACCAGGTTATCTGTGTCGGTCTGACCTACTTTTATCTCTCTCTGAGGAGTGTCTGACTGAGAGAAACTGAGCTATCTCAGCCAATCATTTTATCATATTCACATACAGAAGGAAATACTGAAATAAAGAAAGGGCTGTAATTTTGGTTAATGTGCTCCTGTCTTGGGGAGTAACAAAGGCAGCTGTCTGTTCTGTCTCACTCTTATCTGTCTCTGACCATATGTCTCCTCTCTCCTCACAGGAACCTGGTTAAGAAGTACTGTCCCAAGCGCTCCAAAGATGATGAACCTAGGCGAGTAGATTAGACCCATTTGTATTAAATGGTTAACAACCTGTGAACGGTATCAGCTTTATGCCACACACACTGGGCCTTTCCACTAGAACGGTCACCACAAACACGGACTGCCATGGCAACCCAGCACTTTTTAAATGTTTAATTGCTTCCATAGAATAGAGTAACAGAGTTAGCAAGTCCTACAGCTGTGTAGGATATCTGGCTCTGACGTACGGTCACAGTGCTTGGCCACTCCACGGTGACATTATTGGCTGCTATCGCACAGGAATGATATCAAAGGTCTGTGAGTGAGGGAGAGACTGAGGGAAGGAAGGAAGGAGGGAGAGAGAGAGTGAGGGAAGGAAGGAGGGCAAGAGTGAGGGAAGGAGAGAGAGAGAGACTGAGGGAGGGAGGGAGAGACCTGAGAGAGGGAAGGAGGGAGAGACCTGAGAGAGGGAGAGCTGGCTCCCTTTAGCCTCAGCTTCACAGCACTGATATTTACAGTGGACATATTTAAGACAAGCCATGGTTGGGACACCACCCTCCTGAATTTTCTGAAACTCTTCCCCTAATGAATTAAATTATCCCTACATAATTTGGCCCAGTGTCCTAACCCTGGTGCGGAAACAGGACAGGGAGAGCACGAGGGAGGGAGTGAAGGAGGCCCTCTAAAGGATGCATAACATAAACGTCCCTTTTTCAGAACCATGTATTTCAAAGATAATTCATAAAAATACAAATAACTTCACAGATCTTCATTGTAAAGGGTTTTAACACTGTATCCCATGCTTGTTCAATGAACCATAAACAATTAATAAACATCCACCTGTGGAACGGTCATAAGACACTAACAGCTTACAGATGGTAGGCAATTAAGGTCACAGTTATGAAAACTTAGGACACTAAACAGGCCTTTCTACTGATTGTAAAAAATACCAAAAGAAAGATGCCCAGGGTCCCTGCTCATCTGCGTGAACGTGCCTTAGGCATGCTGCAAGGAGGCATGAGGACTGCAGATGTGGCCAAGGCAATAAATTGCATTATCCGTACTGTGAGACGCCTAAGACAGCGCTACAGGGAGACAAGGCGGACAGCGGATCATCCTCGCAGTGGCAGACCACGTGTAACAACACCTGCACAGGATCGGTACGTCCGAACATCACACCTGCGGGGCAGGTACAGGATGGCAACAACAACTGCCCGAGTTACACCAGGAACGCACAATCCCTCCATCAGTGCTCAGACTGTCCGCAATAGGCTGAGAGAGGCTGGACTGAGGACTTGTAGGTCTGTTGTCTGGTGAGGACCTGCCTTACATCACCGGCAACTGCGTTGCCCATGGGCACAAACCTACCGTCACGGGGTGATGGTCAGATTCGTGTTTATCGTCAAAGGAATGAGCGTTACACAGAGGCCTGTACTCTGGAGATGGATTGATTTGGAGGTGGAGGGTCCGTCATGGTCTGGGGCGGTGTGTTACAGCATCATCGGACTGAGCTTGTTGTCATTGCAGTCAATCTCAATGCTGTGCGTTACAGGGAAGACATTCTCCTCCCTCATGTGGTACCCTTCTTGCAGGCTCATCCTGACATGACCCTCCAGGATGACAATGTCACCAGCCATACTGCTCATTCTGTGAGTGATTTCCTGCAAGACAGGAATGTCAGTGCTCTGCCACGGCCAGCGAAGCCCGGATCTCAATCCCATTGAGCACGTCTGAGACCTGTTGGATCGGAGGGTGAGGGCTAGGGCCATTCCCCCCCAGAAATGTCCGGGAACTTGCAGGTGCCTTGGTGGATGAGTGGGGTAACATCTCACAGCAAGAACTGGCAAATCTGGTGCAGTCCATGAGGAGGAGATGCACTGCAATACTTAATGCAGCTGGTGGCCACACCAGATACGGGCTTACATTTGATTTTGACCCCCCCCCCTTTTTGTTCAGGGACACATTATTCCATTCCTGATAGTCACATGTCAGTGGAACTTGTTCAGTTTATGTCTCAGTTGTTGAATCTTGTTATGTTCATACAAATATTTACACATGTTAAGTTTGCTGAAATGAAACCCAGTTGACAGTGAGAGGACGTTTCTTTTTTTGCTGAGTTTATGTCCCTATCCCTCCTTCCTTGGTCCTTCCTCAGTGGATGCGTGTGTGCAGTGTTGGAAGAAGTACAGAATTTTAATACTTGCGTAAAAGTAAAATACCTAAATGGAAAATGACTAAGTTAATGTCACCCAGAAAAATTCTACTTGAGTAAAATATAGATTGTAAAAGTATAAAGTATTTCCAATTCCTTATATTAAGCAAACCAGATGTCACCACTTTTTATTTTTTATTTACGCATGGCCAGGGGCGCTCTACAACATTCAGATGTAATTTACAAACGAATCCTGTGTGTGTAGTGAGTCCGCTAGATCAGAGGCAGTAGGGATGACCAGGGATGTTCTCTTGATAATTGAGTGAATTTGTCAATTTTCCTGTCCTGCTATGCATTCAAAATGTAACGAGTACTTTTGGGTGTCAGAGAAATGTACTTTTTACTCCCTACAGTCTTTTAAGGAATGTTGTGAAATAAAAGTAGTCAGAAATATAAATAGTGAAGTACAGATACCCCAAAAAACGACTTAAGTGAAAAACTGTAAAGTACTACTTCATACTTCATACCACTGTGTGGGGGGGGGGGGGGGGGGGGTGATTAGGAGAATTCTAATAAAGGGATAATGTCACTAAGGAGGGGTGGGTCTGTTATCAATATTATCACAGCGTCCGACATGTTATTGGCCTTGTAGTTCCCACGAGGCCTCATACTCTCGGTGTGATACAGAGGGGAGCCGGTCTCTCTTTTTAATCAGAGCCTAGGTCCAGCATAGGACCAGCCATATTATAGATCTGGCCATAACAACTGCCATCTGATGGGTTCCACAGCATGGATCTATCTCGGTCTGTCTCTCTATCCTCACAAATAGATTTCTAAAAGTGTACTAGCTAATACCCTTGTTTGTTGTGTTGAGTAACCTGTCCTGTGTGTTCAGGTTCTCGTCGTGCGTGTCCTACTACTCCATCCTGAATGAGCTGAATGACTACGCGGGGCAGAGGGAGATAGTGGCCGAGGAGATGGGACAGGATGTGTACGGAGAGCTGATGAGGTATTCACAGGACCTCAAGTCCGAGAGGAAACACGTGAGTGGGTTTACCAGTAGGACACTAATCCCTGGACGTACGTATTGCAGGCTTCATTATGTACAGTGTTGTTATGTTGTGTATAGTTTGGTTATTTCATATATGCCGTGGTGAGTGAGTTATACATGTTTGTATTGAGATGCTCTTGTTCATACAGGTGCACTATCTTAATTTATACAATGGGTGGGTCTAATCCTGAATGCTGATTGGATAAAACCGCGTTCCAGCCGGTGTCTATTCCACAAGTCACCACCGGCTAAATCTGACATTAAAATGCCTATTTACTCTGTTCCATCAGACTGCGCATTCCGTGGTCCCATCAGCCCAGCCAGGCAATTTATAAACTTGATCTCCACTATAAAAAGCATCTAGACATCATCTCACATTTCTTTTACACTAACATTCAGTTATCAGCAGTGGAGATTTGTATAAACCTTGCTGTCTGTCTCCATGACATTGCTAACATTATTATATTCATATTATATTCATTATTATAGTCAATATTCAAATTCGATCTCCAGCTGTCCCGTAGTAATGAACGTGTCGGGACGAGACAGACAGGCAGGCAGCTTTTCTCAGCCAGTCGAAAACATTAATCAACTGGCATAATTTTTATGGATATATACGAAGAAATGTAAATTGAAAAAAGGTCAAACTAAACGAAGTGCAGCTAGTTTGCAGTTTTCCCAGCTTCAGTTTGATGGTATTGTGTGAGCTGTGTTGTTGGCTAGTGCCGCTGAACAACAGTTTCCTAACGAGAGCACATTTTCTATGCCAGGTGAAATCGTGTCTCCTAATCTCATTGTTATGGATGTATCCAAATAAATGTCACTAGAAAACAGCTTAAACAAATTCAGCTACTGTTGTTATTCTGTCTGCACTGTTTGACGTGACTGTAAGTTAGCTGTAGTTGGATAGCTAGCAAGCAATGGATAAGAACGTTGCCAGCCGGTATGGCAATGGAACATTTAGAACGAACGACCCCCATAGATACAGAACAAGAAGACTGAACGACTAGGTCGCGTCTCTGTCAACCGATAGAACGAAAGACCAGCAAGCTTGGGTAGCAACCCTAGATTTGTCAGGACTATATATTGTGGAAGGTTGAAATAGTATGAATAAATTCATCAAATTATGTTTTTAATGAAAATGATGTCAATCATTATTTGAATATGTTGGTAACCCGTAACCAGTATAAAAGTGATAATTCCCTCGAAGCTGGTGTTTTGAGGATATATTGTCACTTTGTGCCGGCTCTCGACTTCGTCTTGGGTCTAACAACACCAGTGCCAATATGTCGTCCTAATACTGGCTTCAAGGGCATTATCACTTCATTGATCACTCTGTTGTCGCAGAGAAATTTAATGCGCAGCAGGAAATGCAAATTGTAGTGTATTCAAGGTTTTTAAAAGGCTTCTAAAGTTTATTTCCACTTTAAAATGTCAACCTTGATTTATCCTAGCTAACTGTATCAAACCCTACACAAAAATGTACATTAATTATAATCCACATAATAATTAACATTTCCTGTTGCTGCAGGATTATTTTCCCGCAGTGAGAAACTAGTCAAATTAAGATGGTACATCTGTGTGTTGAGTTGTGTGTTTTGACTCCACAGCACCTCCAGGAGGGCAGGAAGGCCCAACAGTATCTGGACCAGTGTTGGAAACATATGGACAATGTGAGTGTGTGTGAGAGGAGGCAGGGAAGAGATGGATGGAGGGAGGGAGGGCCACGTGGCACGTGTCACAGGGCATGGAGAGGACAGGGAAGGCCCCTCGCAGAGAAGGAGGCCTGTGTGACACGTGGACCTCCAGCAGGGACCTGCTCCCCTCTGCCGACAGCCAGACGCCCAGTCCTGCTGGGCCGCGTGTGAAAGAGGGCCAAGAGGATCTCCACTTACCTCTGCGCACACACACTTAAAGGAGTACATACACACACACACACAGGAAGATGCATGCATAAAAGAGCACATCGGCACACACACACAAACATACACACACTGATGAGAGAAGTATTCCTGCATTTCATGCCTTTCCAGTTTGCCTGTGTGTCACATTTTCAAAGGCTGAATTATTTTTGCTGCTTTTAGGGCTTGTGTGATTGCAGCCAGCAACAGTTGAATCTCACATTGAGAATGTCAGTGTTGTAATGCCTTAGGTATTCCTCTTTGTTGCATTGTCACGTAATGCAGCACAGATTTTCTGGCAGGAGGAAAGCATACATTTATTTTGAGGTTTTTCGTTTGCTCTGCTGCCTGTTTAACCACAATAAAATGCTTCTACTCTGTTTTGCTCTCCTATCTATGTCCTGTAGAAATGGAAGAGGCTTGCATTCATTACAAGGCAGGATTGACTCCTGGTTTAGAGAAGAGGTCAATATGTCTTGACTAATAATCTGTCTCCTATTTGACTTTCTTAGAGCAAGAAGAAGTTTGAGCGGGAGTGCAAGGAGGCAGAGAAATCACAGATCAGCTACGACCGGTTAGACAACGACATCAACGCCACCAAGTCAGAGGTAGAAAAGGTAAGTCCTGACCTGGCTTGAGCCTTGACATGTAAACTACCTACACCCATACACATCGGAGGTTGTCATTTGCTGTGTGTATTGAGTGGTCCTGAATTTTCCATCTTGTCCACTGCAGGCAAAGTCCCAGTTGTACCTGCGCACACACTCAGCAGACGAGAGTAAGAACGAGTACGCTGCTCAGCTGCAGAACTTTAACGGGGAACAGTGGAAACATTTCAATGTCACCATTCCACAGATATTCAAGGTAAGCCACGGCCAGCCATTCTTCTCCAGGCTCCAACTTCTGTCTCATCCCGCATTGGCCGAAGAGATGGAAATCTGAGCTGTGATTGGCTCACAGGACACCAAAAGGTCAGAGGTCACGGGGTGTGTGTGTGTGTGTTCCCGATATCTTCAGAACCTGCAGGACATGGACGAGAGGCGGACAGTGAAGCTGGGAGAGACGTACCGGAGCTTTGCCGACGTGGAGCGCAGAGTCGTCCCCATCATCTCCAAGTGTCTGGAGGGCATGGTGACTGCTGCCAAGGCTGTGGACCAACGCAAGGTGGGTCTGGAGCATGGTGCCCTATGGTCTGATGCTATGGTGGCCTACACAGTAGCATGATTCCCTTATAGCATGAGCATATGTGACGGTGCTCTATAGTTTGGAGCAGGGTGTACACAAGACTTTGCTTTAGCATGGTGACTCTAGCACGGAGCGGAGGCAGCTCATGGCATGGGTGGAGCAGGATCAGTAGTTAGTCATCCACCCACCAGCCAGGCCAGCGGTGAGGCAATGGCTTTCTAAACACTGGAACCGCCATAGGTCAACGGCCACCGACGTTGTGATTTTGTAAATAAATAAAACATCTGCCAAAACAAAATGCAACGTCTTGCTCTTTCCTGGACTTTTCCTTAAATGTTTCTATTTTTACATTGCTCGTTTTCAGAATTTTGAACTCAAACGTTTTAAAAGTATTGAACCTTTTCACCAACTTGTGCTGTAGGACGTTGGTACTCAGCCAGGCGCTAATGTGTGTGTCTCCTCACTGAATGAATGACATGGATGAATGGGCGATATTTGTGCACTTTACTTCACAATTGAATTTCAATGAGGCCTAACTGAATGATAAGGAGGCAGAAGAGGTTGATTTTAATTTAGAACAACAATAGTGTAATGCTGAGTTTGTTATGCCTATTTATGAGCGTTGGCGCTCATTAAGAATTTGTCCGCGCGCCTTGCGGGTTGGTACATTCTCTTTTACGTTTTACTATGTACAATTTACTGTAACTCTATTACTAATCAAATGTATTGTAAGGGAAATGAAAACATGCTATGTGTCGCAGTAGGCCTTTTTAGAATTATACAAAACATATCCTTGACTCTATCTAAACAAATTTTAACATTTATTATTTAACTAGGCAGGTCAATTTTAGAACAAATTCTTATTTACAGTGAAGGTCTACCTGGGGGACTCCCAATGACGGCCGGTTGTGATACAGCCTGGAATCGAGCCAGGGTCTGTAGGGAAGCCTCTGCCGTTTTAGACCGCTGCACCACTCAGGAGCCCCAATAATAACTAGTGTTATGTTTTTACATGGATATATTTACACTAATATTTCTTCATGCAATTGATCATTTACAGTTGTTTATGCAGTTTTTATCAAACTTTGGAGCTTATGTTTGCGCATATGCATCTGATGCGTATGCTATAGGAATGCCCGGCAACGTTCTCTAGCGGATGCTGAAAGGCCATGCGGTTCTAGTGTTATATGGATACTTTGGGATTTTACCAATGAGGCCTTTTATCTACTTCCCCAGAGTCAGATGAACTCATAGATACCGTTTTTATGTCTCTGTGTCCAGTATAAAGGAGGTTAGAGGTAGTTTCGCGAGCCAATGCCAACTAGCGCAATGACTAGAAGTCTATGGGCATCTGCTAGCATGCTAGCTGTGGTGTATCAGTCAGCCTCTGCCTAGTTTCCAGCCTCTGTCTCCTCCAGTGTCTGTGTAGCTGGCTGGCCCCGGCAGGCAGAGCCTCCTCTCTCCTTCCCACCCACGGGCCTACATACAGCCTGGCTGGTTCTACATACAGCCTGGCTGGTTCTACATACAGCCAGCTGAGCAGAGCTGCTCCCACTGTGGGCCATGTTTTCCTTTGATTGTTCTTTATGCACACAGCGCATGCTGCCCAGTGGTTTCCACCAGGGGCTGAGCTGTACTCTACACTCAGGCCATGGTGTCCCAGAAAACATCATTTTAAAGAAATGTCAGTCTGTAATGTTTGATGTTCACTATATCTTAGTCTCACACTGTCTTTTTTTTGTCTCTCTGTCAGGACTCAGCGATTGTAGTGGAGTCATTTAAGTCGGGCTTTGAGCCTCCAGGGGACTTCCCGTTTGAGGACTACAGTCAGAACCTTTCCCGGACGGGCTCAGACAACACCATCAGCACCCCCAAGAACGAGGGGGTGGTCAAGCCAGACCCCAAACACTCGATCAGCAAGGCGGCCAAGAACAAACTGTGGCTCTTTGGGAAAAAGCCTAAGGTGAGAGATTCATCATCACCTGCTGTCAAGACCTTTGCTCTCTGTTTCAATAGTGAACAACTTGTATGTGTGCCCACTCACTGATTTGTGTCTGTTTTTTTTCTTGTAACAGAGTCCACTGGTAGGTTTATACCTTACGGTAGCTGTCTTTTTATAACAGTCACCTGAATCGAGCATTTTCTATCTCATTACATAAATCACTACACTTTGACCTACCAAAGGCCATACCGTCTGTTAATCTATAACTTTTTGTAGGTTTGTGTGAGAGTAGCTAACCATTTTCAAATGACTTGTCTAATACAAGGGGTGTTGGTGCTCATATTGACTTTGATTTGCCTGCTCTTGTCTTATGTCCATTCTGGTTTCTCACCCGAAGGTCTCAGATTTCATATTGCATGATCTTGCTTAACTGGTGTTTCTCCCGTTGAGATTTGTTTTGTGGGACAATACGTTGGATAATCACTTTTGTATTTTTTCCCTCTGTCTCACAACACCATGACTTTATGTTCAAGCGTTCCAATATGTTCCTAGTTCTAAAAGTTTTCAGGTTGATCAGCCCTTTTTTGTTGTCCCAGTCTCCCCCCTCCTCTCCTCCCCCTGCTCCCCACCGCCCTGACCTGGCTACCGCCAGCCACTGTCAGGCTCCTACATTTGCCAGTGACCCCATAGCTTTCTGTCTGTCTGAAATGAGAACGGTCAAACCCAGGATAGCCTCTTTCAGGGGTCTTAAACGAGGGGTAAGACTAAGAGCATGTCAGTGTGTTTGGGTTTGCAGTGATTTAATTATCTTTCTCTCCTTATTTCTTTCTCTTTTTCTCTCTCTTTCCCTCTCCCTTCTCACCTCCCTCTCTTCTGTCTCTCTGGTTTTGATCCAGTTATTTATTCTTTAGTTAGGAACAGGGGGTGTTGAAATCACAGGAGTGCCATTGTAGAGTGTGTTGTGTGACGTGTAGGAAGTGATACTGTAGCTATAGGTGGTATTTGGATAAGGGGAGGTTACGGTGGTATGTCGAAATGACATGAAGGTCAACTGTACCTCGTCATGAGCCAGCCAACATTCTGTATGACGGCTAAACAGTCTAATGAATGTCACGCAGTGGTATTACTGTGCCAGACCATTGATTGTGTGTCACCCCTGTGTGTCCCATTTGGTTTCTGGCTGAAGGACCTAGTTTGATTTCCTTAATGTATGAGGTGACTCATGGTTGTCTGCAGTAAAGAGACAGACTTCCTGGAAACAACCTTCTTCCTGCTTCAAATGGCATCACATCATCTTAAGAGAGCCCTTCAGATGTCAACTTGTTTTTAGTGGAATTCAAAGGACATCTTGAGAACAGTGTATTCTCCTTGGAGGATAGCCTTTCCAATACATGATACGCCACATTCTATGTAGCGTCAAGATATCCATTCAATTATTGAAATATAATATCAGATTACATAACAAGTATAACTTTACCCAGATTGACACACTAATAGGGCTCATCAGATTGCGTCCACCTTTGTTCTTGACAACTGTGGGTAACCCCCGACAACCTCTTGACTCTCCTTCCATAGTCACACCCTTGTGATGCTGTGCTCGTAGTTACCGTGACAACCTACATGAGCCACGTACGTTTTGATAACCGTTCCATCTTTTGCTTTTTCTTCTATTGTAACCCAAACCTGCCCAGTGGTCAGTGAAGGTGAGTCAGTGGTGTGGGATCTGGTCTGCCGTAGTTAGCTGTACATGTGTCTCACCTTGTGGAGTTTTATAGCACAGGTCTAGTGTCACGAGCCGTTCTAGAGTGAGGCTCTTCATCCTATTCGTTCTCTGGTCTCTACTAGTATAATTCTGGTAGGTTCTTGCTGTGAGAAGGTCTCTAGAGACCACGAGTGACTGTGTCATTGTAACTGGACAGTGTCCTGATGCGATTTCAGGCTCCGTCACTGGAGGACTTCAGTCATCTGCCTCCCGAACAGAGACGCAAGAGGCTGCAGGCTCGGATCGACGAGCTCAGCAAAGAACTACAGAAAGAGGTGGACCAAAGGTAGGCCATGGGAAGACTTACTTTAACACTGATCTGTGTCTCTCTTATACTGTCCACGTTTCTGCTTCATTAGTATTTCATTGACATGTCAGTGTCGTTTGTTAAATTGTTTATGTACGATGTGTTCACATTGTGACTGCGTGTATGTTTGTGAAGAGATGCACTGAACAAGATGAAGGATGTGTATGAGAAGAACCCTCAGATGGGCGACCCACAGAGCCTCCAGCCCAAGATCTCTGAGACCATGTGCAACATGGAGAAACTGCGCTCTGAGATCCACAAGAATGAGGTAAACCTCCCCAGCCAAGAGCCCTGAAGGAAGGAATGGGTGAAGGGGAGCGGAAGAAAGGCATCACAGTACATCTGGAGAAATAGTGACTTTCCGATGGTTTCCTGTGCCGAGTTAGCCCCCTCTGGGGGATGACTATATGCACTGCTTCCCTTTGTCAACAGAACACTGAGTAGAACAGGATAGGAGTTTTTTGAGAGTCCGAGGGTTACATCTACTACATTATATTAAAAGACTGGTTGAACGATGGCATATCCAGGATAAGAATGAGTGTATCCATTGTGGGGTTATTAACAGCAATATGAATGTTATTACTGTTTCTACCTCTTCATTTCCTTTTCTCTCGCTCTCGTTGTCTCTCTCTCTGTCTCCCTCACACACACAGAGCTGGCTGTCAGAGGTGGAGGGGAAGGTGAGCACCAGAGGAGATCGAAGACCCAGTGCCGACATCAACCATCACACACCCCATGGCAGAGAGAGGTCAGAGGGCACAGAAACACGTTGTTTATGTGGTAGTAATAGATTGTAGACTAGAAGAAGTAGTAATAGTAGTAACATAGTAGAGTTATTGTAGTGACAGTAACATGTTCCCCTGGGCCATAGCGTAAATTGAACAAATCCAATCTAACAGGTTTACCAGATGTCTGCATATAAATAGAATGACACACCTTGTTCTTTGTGTCTTTGAAAGCTTAACATGGGTGGAGTCGTAATAGTTTTTCTAAAGGAAAATGACTCGGATGGCTCGGTCAGTCTGCCTGGAGCAGAATCCTACAGCTTGAGTGGCTGAGATGGCACTGACTCTCTCATCTGTCTCTTCTCTCCACCCTCTTCTCCTCCTCCTCCTCTCCTCAGCCCTGAGGGCAGTTACACAGACGACCCCAGCCAGGAGCACCGCAGCCCCCCTCACCAGCCAGACCCCCGACAGGCCCACCAGCCAGACCCCCGACAGGCCCACCAGCCAGACGAGTTTGATGATGAATTTGACAACGACGACCCCCTCCCAGTCCTTGGCCACTGCAAAGCGCTCTACTCCTTTGATGGTATAGTACAGCCGAGCCAGTGGTGCGCTCTATGCATTTCACTGTCTTACTGTGTGGTGACACTGTGTGGTGGGTTGGGCATTTCAACTAGCGATATTGACTCAAACACTGGAGCAGTTTTTAGTATTTGCATGAATGTGAATACGGCATGTTGATGATGTGATGTGGTATTCATGTAAAGTGGTTGTTTCTCTGTGCGTTAACAGAATGTCTTTGGTCTGTGTTGTGGTTCTTTCTCTGTGCGTTAACAGAATGTCTTTGTTCTGTGTTGTGTTGTTGACCCCCAGGTCAGAACGAGGGAACACTGTTGATGAAGGAGGATGACGTGCTGTACATCATCGAGGAGGACAAGGGTGACGGCTGGACGCGAGCCAGGAAGCAGAGCGGAGAGGAGGGCTATGTGCCCACGTCCTACGTGGAGATCGCCATGGAGAAGAACAGCAAAGGTGCGGTCACCTACATCTGATCTGACCACCTGCATGGACTCATATCATAAGCCCTCTTCCTCTGGGGAGTGCTGGTCCGAACAGCAGGTGCTCTTTGTTCACTGTGTGAGCTCACGGACAAACAAACACTCTACAGTCCTGCTATTTTAGTCACCCTCTAGGAGCTCTGTATCAATGAATTAAGCCATGTGTGTCTGTAGGATGACATATCCATAGCCATGCTCTATGGCAAGGGGACTCATCACCCCTTAGGCCTGATTATTTTATTTAATATTTCAAAAGTGATTTGTTGTTTTTAGTTCATGTATCTTTTGTTTTGTTTTGAGGTAGATGTTAAAATGCTCTTCTGGTTTTAAGATCTTTCTACTTTGGATCAAAGTGATTTGGAAAATAGGAAAAGTGACTTTTATACAGATTTGACCCATTGTATTGTCTATATGTTATCAGTCTGCTGTTGTGAGTCTGGTATGTTAAGTACTCTGATCCACCTATTAAGACACGAATGCAGTAATACGGTCCCGGTAAGGAGTGGCCTAGTCTGTGCCTATATGACTCATACCTCCCACTACCATACTACCCTTTAAGATAATTGTACACTCCTCTCTTCCTTTGATTTGTATGTGTGTGTGTCACAACAATGCTGCCTTCTGGTGGTCAGGGCTATATTACACCCAGGGGTGTGGTTCTTCAGTGTGTACTACTTACTGTCCGCTATCTGTCTCTGTCCTAGGGGTGGGGGTCGGTACAGTAACTCCTCTCCTTTCTCTCTCTCTCTCTCTCTCTCTCTCTCTCCTGTTGGACTGCAGGTTCCTGAGTGGAGCAGTGTGGCGAGGTCTTTGGTGGAGGGTACATGCTGAGTCTGGTGGAGCTAGTGGCAGACGGGGCTTGACTTGGGAGGGGAGGGGGTTGGCAGGTCACATGTTTGCATGCACACATCCATGGCCATTAACATCATTCCATAGCAGCGGAGATTCCTGAGGTGGTAGCTATGCCTCTGTAGGAGGGGAGTGTTCTTCTAAACTGTGTCTGTCTATACACAACACAGAGTAACCAATCCACTGCAGCATTACAGCAAGATCAGGGACCAGGGAGGGGGCTTATAGTTAGCGACTCACAACATCTTTTAAAATGAGAGATAAGCAAGGAATACACTACTACTACACTACTCCACTATTACGCACCTCTTAATGTTGTATTTCTGCTCTTCAGGCAACGTCCAGCACTAACAGCCTGCCTTGTTGTTGCATTGTTACATTCTCATTCCGTTGTTGGGAATGTCTGCCTGACTGCTACTCGCCTGCGGTCGCCTTACCTTAACGTGCTTCAGCATGTCTGTAATATGAACTGTCATTACGTCATACAGGAAGGAATGCAGCGTCTTGTATGTAACTCTGTGGTTGCCCCCGTTCGTTCACTTCTAATCTTCCTGTCTGTCTCCTTCATTCATCCATGATTTTGGTTTCTTTTGTCTCTCCGTTTCTTTTCTTTCTGTGTTAATCGAAACATTCCCATCATGCTGTGCGTGTGTTGAGCGTCACCTCTGTCGTGCTGTTGTTCAGTATCTCATGTGGCACGGCATGGCCACTCAGATCAGAGTAGGAGCAGTACTTCGCTAGAAACAGCATGCCTGCCCTTACACTACCACTTCGTCCCCTCCTCCTCAACCCTGCACCAGCACCGCAGATCGGAGAAAGGCATCATGCCAGCAGAGGGCTCTCCTCCCTCACCAGCCAGTCATCACACAGCAGCTCAGGCTCAGGCTAGGAAACCTGGAGGCTGAGCTGAGACAACTGACAGGGTATCTACCCGCAATTCAACAACAACACTCCAACTCTCCTTGCAGTCTCTGCCTTAATACTAATTCTGGGAGTGGGGATGGACCTGCTGATTGCTCTTCCATCACTCTCTGCCGCACACAAGGGCTCCAACCGACAAAGTCTACGGTGGCTTGCTGTGGTGCTCCTCTGGGCCCCACCCAGACTCCTGCCGCGTCTCACAGGAGCATCCTGGGGCTTTGCTGCGTGCGGTCTCCACGTGAAAGAGTGTTGCATTCCCACACCGTTCCTGTTTCAAGCGCATATTATAATTGTGAATGTGATTATACATATATAAACATGTGTATGCATATTAATATGTGTATGCATATACATAGTTTGTTTTATTACTAAATTGTATGTATTAACATCTTTTATTTCATGCCGAATGTGTTTTTATTGTGACTTTTTATAGGGTTTTTAATCAGATGAATGACTCACTTTTCAGAATCGTGCCGTTAGCTCAAAGTAACCATGCATTGTTGTCAGAACATCCTTCTGAATAGGGACATGGTCTTCACTGATGCACTTTTGCCCTATAGCATTTGAATCGAATATCAATGAATAAATGAATGAATGAAATGGACTCTGTATGCTACCTTTTGTACAAATGTAAGGTGAGCACTATGTTATTATAGGAGGTGTAGAGTTCAGAACTACCACAAAATAAAGGCATTTACTGTGGCTAGTCAAAATGCTTTTGATACTAACCCTCTTGAATTGAATGAATTTGAAAGTGAATTGAATTTGCATATGAGCATAATTGACATGGTGAGTGATTTGGACTTTAATCAAAGAAGTTAAGTAGCTTTTATGAGACTGACACAGCGTTTTACCCTTGGCAGGGTATAATATTCGCTATTAAAAACTTTCTGCGGTTAATTTGATGGTCCCACTTTGAAACGCTAATACGAGCAGTGCTTTAGTTCTTAATCAATACTTAAAGCTGTGAAAGTGACATTGTTATCATATGATATGCTCATCTTACTTGAACTGTACCTCTGAACTTCCTAAAGAACCCCATGTTCGTACTTCCGTTGGATGGCTTGATTTAAGACCGATCTGCTTCGTTGATTAATGTGCACTAACAAAGATCACGCAGATCAAATGGAACAGTGCATGTTATATAAGTCCTGTGATTTTCCATTTATCATGTCAATTCCATTGCCTGCATGAATGCTCTCATTTGAATCATCACTCCTCTCTTGTTGAACTGGTTAATAGGTGTGTTATCAGAAAGTGGGTGTTGGAATCCTCCTTTTCGTTTCAGTGAAATTCCCTTGAATGGCTTTCAGAGCATGAAGGTGCATGCTTGACTCAACATTTCTGGAGCTTACAGCAAATCTGTATTGACCCTACCCTACAATATCTAGTAATACTGGTTACATCCCTGATGAACATGCCATTGTAGATCTCTAAATCAGGAGAAGCTCTCATGGTGTAAGTAGTTGATTTGAATATGAAGCACCTTAACCCATTCATTTCAGCAGTGTGTGTGTCTGGCTATCCTTCATTAGTAGGATTTTGACATGCTTGTCTCTAATGGCCTAAAACAGTGCTGACCGTAATCTTGGCACCTTGGTGCAAGTGGCCTTCAGTGGTGACAAAGTATGATGATGGATAATGCTGTAGGTTTTTCACTAGCAACCTTAAGCAAAAGTTATCTGATTTAAAAATGGGATTTTCACTTTGGATTAAAACTGTGAGCTAAATCATATCCATTATGCTGTAATTCTGATCATTATGCAAAAAACTCCTAACAATATGCTTTAAGATGATTTCTAGTATTCACGCATATCACGGCAAGGAGCAAATTGTGTTATCTACCAACCCAGCTGTGTTGGCATGGTAGCAAATTCATTGAATTGCAAAAAGTAGATATGATAATCTCACTGTTGACTCTTATTTTAACATATTGTAATAATCAATGGCAGTACTTCTATTTCTTCATGTTGTTGTGCACATCTCTTTACTTTTTAATGTTGTCAAGTCACTTTGTGGGGGAAAAAATCTGTTTTCTCTCATTTGTTCTAATAAAACAAACACATGAACATACCAAAGAACATTTAGCATCTTATTGAAGACTTCATTAGGGTTGTAAAATTCCAGGAACATTCAATAAATTCCCTGGTTTTACAGAAATCCTGGTTGGACTTTTCTGGATTTTTTTTCTGTTTATTCCCTCCTAATTTTGCAAGCCTACTCTTCATCTACACATGGCTGGATTCAATCTGTATCGCGTAAGATCCATGTTCAAATATAAAGTTAATTTCCAATTGAGACGACATTGCAGTGTTTCCCGTCAATACAGTCTCCACCTTTAACATTTCAATCGAGCAAGAACTGATCTTTCACAATACTTGTGTGATACGGATTGAATCCAGACCATTTTTTTGCATCAAAATACTTACTGTGAAATGTTCCACGGTTGTTGTTACTCAGACACCACCTGCATGTCATTTCTTCATCTATTTATTCATTTCTTGCCACAATTCATATAAAGATATTACAATTATACGCAACTCTATTTACAAGTCAATATTTAAGAGGGGAATATATTACAGTCTAGCATTCACATGATTATGTATTATGTACACCATTCAGGATTATCCAGATGAACTCATAATATACCATCTGAGGAACAATGAACATGGAACACACAGCCGAAGATCTAGTTAATGTACATACAGTATATAGTATTGAAGACAATATACAGTTAAACTGCCTCTATAGTATAGCGACCAATCGTTTTCCTCCTTCCACTTCTTCCGTCTCGTCATTTTATGTTTTCCTTTCAAAGTCATTGTACCGTTATAACAAGGGTGTACAATCACTACTTTAGTGACAGATTCATACATACATTTCCATCTGACAAACACTTTCAGACACACTTCTTGGGTCCTCTGTGGTCAGTGTGTGTTCCAGTCTGTAACATACAGTAGGATGACTAAGGACCAGTGTCAAGGGGCTACACTACCATATATTGTGTAAATGCCCCCCTCCTAGCCTGGGTGACAGTCTGTTTGTGCTAACTCATTGTCATGCCATTGTCTTGACAATGACGGCAACCAAGTATTTAAAATAAAATATGTTTACATTTATTTAACTAGGCAAGACAGTTAGAACAAATTCTTATTTACAATGGCGGCCTACCGGGGAACAATGGGTTAACTGCCTTGTTTAGGGGCAGAATGACAGACTTTGTCAGCTCGGGGATTCGATCCAGCAACCTTTCGGTTGGTTACTGGCCCAACGCTCTAACCACTAGGCTACCTGCCGCCTCCAAATAGTAGGCAAGAGCACAAACCGATCTGGGATGAGGCAACCCCCCCCTCCTGCGTCGAGGAGGGACATTTTCCCCCTTCATATCAGCACACTCAGATTGGTGTCCTGCCAAGGATGAGTTCCAGATGGATCTGACTCACACTCCCTCCAGTGGACAGGTTGGGAAAGGACAGCGGTCTCACTCTGTAACAGTCTTCCTCATCCTTTCTCTTAACCAGCCTGACTGTCCTGTTCAGAGTTCTGTGTGTTTGACCGCTGGCTCTAGCTTCCTGGACAGAGCAGTCAGGATGAGTGTGAACTTGTCGTATCTCTCCGTCTGGTTGACGGCCGCCCCTCTGCTGCCCCACAGCAGACGCAGCTGGAAGTCTGTTTTACAGATCTCCAACAGATCCTCGTCAGCCTGGAAATCTGTAGCCAGAAAGAGGAACACATCATTAGCCTTGTAACTCATCATACCTGCCGAGACATGCAGTATGGCATTTGTTATAGTGTCTCAGGGACTATGAAAAAGGCTAAGGGCAAATGTGAATACAGGTCATTTTGGACAGGAGTATTTGCATAGCAATTCATTTGGACAACAGATACACATTTGTCCAAATGTGTATCTAGCGGTGGGTGTGTATCTAGCGGTGGGTGTGTATCTAGCGGTGGGTGTGTATCTAGCGGTGGGTGTGTATCTAGCGGTGGGTGTGTATCTAGCGGTGGGTGTGTATTTAGCGGTGGGTGTGTATTTAGCGGTGGGTGTGTATCTAGCGGTGGGTGTGTATCTAGCGGTGGGTGTGTATCTAGCGGTGGGTGTGTATCTAGCAGTAGGTGTGTATCTAGAGGTGGGTGTGTATCTAGCGGTGGGTGTGTATCTAGCGGTGGGTGTGTATCTAGCAGTAGGTGTGTATCTAGAGGTGGGTGTGTATCTAGCAATAGATGTGTATCTAGCGGTGGGCGTGGAGTGTATTACCTTGCAGGACTCGTTCAGTGTTGGCGGTGTATGAGTCAGCATTGTGTGCCACGCTGCGAGCCTCCTCCAGGTGGCGTAGCAGGATTTCACAGCCCTGGTCGTTGCTCTCCCACAGCTCCATGCCCTCGAACGCCACCGCCGGGCGCTCCATCAGCATCAGCAGGGGCATCAGTAGAGGCACTGTGGTGCCAGTCAGGGGCATGTCCACTAAACACACACACACACACACACACACACACAGGGACACGGTCAGAGACTGCAGCCACTAACACACAACTACAACTGAAGGTTCCAATGATGTGCATTTACCTGTTCCTTCATACAGTCCCTTGTAAAATGGCTTGAGAGACTTCTCGTATATGATGGCAGTCTGAGTGTACTTCCTCCTCAGCATGGTCCAGGTGTGGTCTAACCGTGTGATCTGTGGTCAAGCGCAGTGTTAGGAAACAAACACCACAATATCTCCAGGAATCTCAGCCTACGCCTGCACAGCCCTTTACACTCGTACCTGTATACGTGTTGAAAACGGCAGATTTAGACACTGATAGATGCCTAAATTGGACCGCAATGGCTGTACAATAACGCCAGTTAAACCCCTTGTCATTTCTTGTCTATGTTGCACCTACCGCACATTTTCCAGGAATATTCTTATGTTACTGAATGTATCCAGAGTATTTTCAGATTTCGTTATCAACAAATACAACGAAAGGTACAGTAAAGTAAAATGCACATAAAAACAACAGTGTAATGTTATGATTCAGTCTTGTCAGGTGATCTGTAAAATGTTCCCTTTCAATTGCTACCATGGTTATGCATATTTTCCATATTTCTTCTGTAAGAAACATTTACATTTAGCCCTATACATATAGGCCAACTCCCACAAGGGTGAAGGGTTAAAGACTCAACTCAGACCATGTGGTGGACCGTGTCCAGTTGTATTGACTGGGGTACCTGAGGCATGTCCAGTTGTATTGACTGGTGTACCTGAGGCATGTCCAGTTGTATTGACTGGGGTACCTGAGGCATGTCCAGTTGTATTGACTGGGGTACCTGAGGCATGTCCAGTTGTATTGACTGGGGTACCTGAGGCATGTCCAGTGCTTTCATGATGGAGGAGAAGGCGTATAGGTCCCCCATGGAGTCCTTCAGTTCTAGAGCCACCATGATGATACGGTTCAGAGTGGCGCTCCGCTCCTCCAGACTTCCTGTGCAGCCCAGGATGTCCACAGCAACCCCGATGGCCATGGTGTGGTGCCTGGGTTACACGACAGAAAGTTCAGTCATAAGTCCCTAGAAACTTTTGCATCAACATGAGGGGTCCCTAGTACCTGACGAGGAGTGTGTCAGGTGGATTTGGGGGTGTGTGTTTACCTTTCCATCAGGTCTTGCCGCAGCTGCCTGCCGTGGGGTAAGGTCACCAGCTCCAGACCAGATGACACACCCATTTGACCTTTCGCCTCCTCAGAGATGCCATGTACCCTAGCAACCTGTCAGGTACATCATTTTTGTTGTTGCATTAATGTGGTTTTAGAAGTGTTTTTAGTATGGTCATGTTTGGGGAAATCATTGATCATTAGCTCCTTCTGACTGAATTAAACAAGAGACACCTCAAAGCCACATTTACATAACTGTGTACTCTAGCTGTTTTTAACAACACTATGAAGATGTTTCCCTCAAAGACTAGACACCCAGTCATGGATTTGGCTGCAGATCATTTTTGGTGCGTCTTACAAGTTAAATTCACTGGTTTCGTTTTGCACTTTGTGTGGTGTACCACACCCAGACAGACATAAGACACCTGACTGTAGAAGGCCAAATACCAACGAGAGGAAATTAATTAAATACCAGTCTCTGATGCCCTCTGTGTGCCTGGCTGTTTCTAGCCCCTTAGTTAGATGTTGCTGAATGAGGCCTGAATCCAAACTCATCACACTGTCCTGCAAATTTACACTGAGTGCACAAAACATGAAGAACACCTGCTCTTTGCATGAGACTGACCAAATGAAAGCTATGATCCCTTTTTTATGTCACTTGTTAAATCCACTTCAATCAGCGTAGATGAAGGTGAGGAGACAAGTTAAAGTAGGATTTTTAAGCCTTGAGACCAGTGAAACATGGATTGGGGATGTGTGCCATTCAGAAGGTGAATGGGAAAGACAAAAGATTTAAGTGCCTTTTGAATGAGGTATCGTATGGTGGTAGGTTCCAGGCGCACCGGTTCGTGTCAAGAACTACAAAACTGCTGGGTTTTTCACGCTCAACACTTTCCCATGTGTATCAAGAATTGTCCACCACCCAGAGGACATCCAGCCAACTTGACACAACTGTGGGAAGCATTGGAGTCAACATGGGCCAGCATCCGTGTGGAACGCTTTCAACACCTTGTAGAGTCCATGCACCGATGAATTGAGGCAAAAAGGGGCGTGGTGCAACTCAATATTAGGAAGGTGTTCCTAATGTTTGGAATACTCGGTGTATATCATCAATTCATGATGTACACTGAAATTTGAGTTATGATCTCTTGGATTCAGCCCAGAGTGTTCAGACATCCAGTAGGACTAGTGGTGTGGTGAACGTAATGTGGGTACAGTGTGTAGTGGGACAGTGCAATGCGGTACCTGGCAATCTGCCATGAGGATGTGCTTGGCGATGATGTGATGGTCTTTATGGACCAGCAGCTCTTTGGCTCTCTTCAGTACACTCATCTCGAGGGGTTTGTTCTCTGCAGGCAGCAGCCTCGACTCAAACTCCCCCGGCCGGAACGCAGACGCAGTCTCCAACACCGGCCGCCGGAACTCCTTCTCCACAGTCTCCTCTATCTCTTCCATCCCTCCTTTTCCTCCTCCTTCCACCTCCTCTTCGCTGCCATTCTCCAGGGCTTCGATGGCGTGGTGGTAGGAGCTGCGGTCCAATTTGGAGCCGTAGCTGCTCCTCTGGCTCTCCTCTGTCCTCAGCCTCTCTACGTAGCTGTTGTTGTTGGGCTGGGGCCCTGGAGCTGGGGCCTGGAGCCTGTCCAACTCTGCTGGGCTGCAGGGGCTGAGTTCACAGTAATTCACTTCTGGGCTGGGGGGCTGCGGAGGCTGGAGAGCCTGGATCACATGCTGCTTCTTGGGTTTCAGTGGGGGTACAGGGGGACCCGGGGCTGGGGCAGCCAGGGGCTGCTGACGTGGGGAGTGGGGGATCCTGATGGAGGGCACCTTGCTGGGCTTAGGGGGCGGCTTGGGGCAGAGCTGGCTGTCTGAGCCCCGTATGGCCTCCCCGGCCTGGGTCTCAAAGGCCATCCTCCTTGGCACGGTGGGGCTGAGTGCCGGCTCACTACCCGTCCTGAATACTGGAGACTTGGGGCTTGGCTGGTGCTCCATGAGCTGGGGCTGGGCCCTGGAGCCTGGGGAGAGGGTGAGCGAGAAAGAGGTAAACATCATTATTTAAACCTGCACACTGCAGCCTAGCAACACCACACAGCTAGAGCCATGCTGTGTTCTGTAGCTGCTGACTGGGAGTCCTGCTCTCTATTTGAAGTCTGATTGCATAGAAAGCTTAATTACATTGTCAGTCACAGAATGGAATGCAGCTTTTTGAATCTCTCTGATCTCTCGTCTCTTTTATTCCAAAGACTCAGACTTCAAGCACATCTATCGATTCCCATTTCAACTTTTATCTGTAATCCTTTCAGAAATCCATGTATCTTCATCTCAAGCTCATGTCACACTTTTTCACAGTTGAAAGTGTACAAAGCAACGTTTTGAAGAAGAAAATATTTACATTTGCCTTTGAAATATTCCCATCCCTGTGCAAAGAATGCATGTTCATGGAAACAAGTATTTTGCAGGCTCGTCAGAGCTGTACATCCTCTGACTGCAGCATAATGAGTAAAAGAGAGGGGATGGTACATACCTAGCGGGAGGAAGCTCTCTGACTGGTGGGTTTTGAGGGGCCGTCGTCTCTCCTGAACGTGGTTCAGACACGCCGGCTGGCTTCCACACTTGTCTTTGTTCCTGATAGACAGAGAGTGAGGAAGAGAAGGAGAAAAGGAGTGTTCAGTTGGACTGATCCCTCTAGCTACCAACAGAGACATGGCTACTGGGCACACCACTAACCCCTAGAGAAACCTGATACATTGTGTGCACTGTTTGTTATGTAAAATGGTACAGTGTAATTTGATGGGGTATTTTTTGTCCTGGTTTGCCTTGGTATTGTGCTCAGAGGTTGGTATTCTCCATCCAGGCTAAACGCCACTCCTTATTTAACCTCAGGAATGGTTTATTATAGACGTGTACTTATCTCTGTGACTCCCACATTAGTCTTACAAATTTGGAGTGCACGTGTTTGCATGTTAGGCTATACATGAAATTATACGGAGCCAATTCCATTTGGACAAACCCCCTACAACATTATATTTTATAGCTACTTATAAGTTGCCGGCCTATAAATGTATGACATAATGTACAGTGTCTATATAAACTCCTGGCTGCAGAGGAAAATAAAGGGCACTTTATTGCTGTAATGTATCTAAATGGATCTTGCGCCTGTAAGCAAGCATCTGCATTGTAGCCTACGGCTCACAGACAATTTCCAACCACATACACTATGTCCAGACCAGACAGGCCTGAGCCTCTGTAGATAGCCTACTAACCTAAGCAGGTTCCCCCGTCCGAGGCTGTGGTCCTGGGTGTGTCCGTTCATGATGTTGAGGCTCAGGCGTTTAGATGTCTGGCTCTTCCTCTCGGGCAGGGTCAGGCCAGCCTCCACACGGACACAGGCCACCCCATACTTCTCCTCTAGACAGCGTAGGGGCAAGGCCCTATTGATGGGCTGGAAGATGATGGCCCCCACCGCCTCCGTCACTGGCTTCCTGTTGCCAACGTAGTAACGCACCAGGGCAGGCACGCTGTCGAAGCCCTCCTTCTCGAACAGGTACTGCACCCGGGAGTAGGCCTCGTTCATGGCCACCACCTTCTTGTTGATTTTGAAGTGTTGCGGGCTGTTCTTCCACTGGCAGGTCAGGACGTAGTTCCCAGGGCTGGACAGAGAGTCCCGGATCAGGAAGTCCCCGTCTCTCTGGATCAGGTTCTCTGCCACCTGGACACCAGAGGACACATGTTGAGCACACATACACACAGACATATACACACAGAGACATACACACAGACATATACACACAGACATATAGCTCACACACTTGGTTGTATTTTCAATATCACACAGAACTGTGTCTAGTGTGTTTTCAGTTTGTCACACTCGTCTCACTGTTGGATTTGTGGCGACAGGCGCTCTACTCCCTCACTGAATGGCCTTCTCAGTAACATGTTGGCTCACTGAATGTTTTCACTAGCGCTACTGTTACTGTACTGTGACATCATGATACCTCCCAAAATGCTCTCAGTGCAGGCCACACAGCCAAACTGTAGGGTCAAATGACCAAAAGCCCCAGTGTTGCGTAGAAACTCAGTCATGTCACACATTGGTCTACACACTCCACTTCACTCATGTTGTTCTTCCAAACATTTAATTACTTTACTTTTTAATTAAGAGTATTGAACTTAGTAATTATGTTTATATAATCATGTTTTGGAGTCGGAAGGTGGAGGGTTTTTAATTAAAAGTTTAAAAGCCCTCTTTTCACAATCTGTCCGCAGTAGCACCAGGGGGAGCTTATTAAACCTGACTAGGATCACTTAGCAGCTAGAATGCTGTTTTACCTTGTCCTTACGTAAAGTAAAGGCCCTGTTCTGCTGAGGAGGTGCAGCATGTAAAACTGAGCATGTGTGTGTTTACCAGTCTTATGCCATCCTGTCACATGCCAGGAAGGACAAGCTCAAAAGAGCTCCATTTCTTATTCAGGGTCCCATCTGTGATTTTACACATGAGGCGATGCTTTGGGTTTATAAACCCAGTCTGACGCATTGAAAGTAATTTGATTTATACCTCATGAAATAGCTCATTGAAATTGCGATCCATATTACATCCATTAGCTACGCAAAGTTATTTATACATTTCTGACAGATAACCGTTGTGAAATGTTTTGTTGTGAAATTATATGGAAATTGAAAGTGTTTTCAAACAGCTATGAGGTTTTTTTACAGCAGGGAAAATCGTAACACAATCCCATTGCCAGCACAACTCGTTGAGCAACTTGAGTGGCCAGTGCTTTTCCGTGTGACATACATGCACTGTGACAACATTCACTATCCCCGATGCACTGGCATGGGGGGGACTCGTCCATCACCTGAAGCTGCTGTGTTCTCTAATGGTAGAATGGGAGTTGACTGAGCTGGTCTTACTAGTTCTAGTAGTTCTAGTTCAGAGACGCCCAGTCTTGTGGGTAAACAGGACAGCGTGTGCAGCTACTGTAACCAGGGACTGGCAGAGCCATTGTGACTCTCACAATGCCTAATGGAGGGCTGTGATACATGCTGGCTCACACCCCTTACAAGGTCACAATGTAAGACATGGAACAAGGCTGCAGGGCTCCCTGGACTACATCCACTCCGCTGAGAAATACAGTAGATGAAACCAGAAGGTGACAGGTGTACTGGGAAATGGGATGGGTGGCACAGATGAGCTTTTATCTTAGGGATGATGTTTAGACTTATAGAGGTGTGGTCCCTGGCAGATCAGTGGACGGCTATAATAGATGTTAATAAATAGCATCATGTCATTTGATTGCACCCATGTGTTGTTACCATCAAATTAAAACCTGTCGCTCTGTGTGTGTGTGTGCTGAGGCTGACAGAGCATCCTCACTGAGGCTGGGGTTCATGGACCGAGCTCTGTGTGTGTGTGCTGAGGCTGGCAGAGCATCCTCACTGAGGCTGGGGTTCATGGACCGAGCTCTGTGTGTGTGTGCTGAGGCTGACAGAGCATCCTCACTGAGGCTGGGGTTCATGGACCGAGCTCTGTGTGTGTGTGCTGAGGCTGACAGAGCATCCTCACTGAGGCTGGGGTTCATGGACCGAGCTCTGTGGTCTGAGCTTTCACTACTAAGTGTGTGTCAGCGCCGCTCTGTTCACACTGACAAGTTCAGTGACAAGCTCTTAGTGAGATACTGATGAAAGCACAAGGTTGAAATGAAGCCCATTTCAATGAACCAATCAGCCACAGTATGTCAAACTGACAGTGAGTCTGCCCTTTTGTCACTGAGCCTCACACAGCTCAATGGACTTAATATAGCCAGTGCTGTAGAACAGACCTGTCAAGATAAATAGTTCTTTCTGTTGTTGACTTGTCCTTATTTGTCTGATTCTGATCTGACTCAACCAGTTTCAGACAAGTTGTTGCATGAGAGTGAATCATAGGAAAGAACACAGTCCCTGATTTTACTACTTTGTGTACAAGCACTTATTTGAGCTGAGCTCTGGGTGTTGAGGTGGGTCATCATCACTAACACTCCTCAGACTTTACATTCCTGTGTTCAAAACGAGGCTCAGCCCCTAGAGCCCTTAAACTCAAAGCCAGTTTCACTGCGTTCCCCCCCCCCCCCCCCCCTGTTGTTCCTCTCTAATCAGGGGCTGATTTAGACTTGGTACACCAAGTGGGTGCAATTAATGATCAGGTAGAACAGAAAACCAACAGGCTCCTGACCTCCTAGGGTAATAGTTGAACACTGCTGCGCTAGTTGTCAGAGGGCAGGGATCTGTCACACTGTCACACTGTCACACTGTCACAGCCCCCTCCTAAGTCCAGACCCTCAGCCTTGTAGCTTTTACTCTTCAGTCCACATGAAAGACACACAGATCCACTCTAGAAACCTCTAGTCACTGGGAGTTTTCACATATTTATGACGAGCTGCCTGCCAAAGTGTCTGAGCGCCCTGACTCCATTTACATAATACTCCAGTGTGACCAAACAAAGCATTGTGTTGGATGTCATTACAGAGATTTTTGGTTGAACTTGGAAACGTGTCTGTCTGGCCAGCTGTCCTGCTCTGCGTGGGTATGCAAGGTTTTGCATGGTTGCCATGTTTTCAGAGCGCCAGTGCTGTGATTCCTCCACAGGGTGGGAGTGACAGGCCCCTGAATGAAATCAGTGTGCAACTGGACACCCGGCCATAGCTGTTGGCAACAGAGGAACCCCTCCCCTCTGCATGCTTTCATTGGGCTGGTCGAGTTTCACAGTAAGCCTCTCTTAGCTCCATCTCTTTATTTAAATATCCTCTTTCACAAAGAGCCAGCGTGTGCCGCCGGCCACAAAAAAATACTTTATCAAGAATCCTTTGACTCAAGCTAAATCATTGGACTCTAAAACAGTCATGGCAAACAGGCAGCTGAGTTGTCCCTCCAGAGAAAGAGAGAGTGCGTGTGTGTGTTTTATTTCTTTTACCTGTCTGGGGATGGCACCATGGTACCAGGCGTGGCTCCGTGGTTCCTCACTGCCCAGCTTCAGCTCGTCTTCCAGCTCCTTGCGTAGTTTCTCCGGTGGACCCTCCATGATGTACTTGTCCCTGGAGAACTGCACATAGACAGGAACAACAGGCTCTTTCAGTACTGGTATCCTCACAGACACGGTTGCTGTACTGAGGGTGCACACTGTGTGCACTGCACTGGCTGCCTGCATCTATCTGTCAGTCTGTCTATGTACCGGTAAACCTTTGTAATATAACTCTCCCTTTACTGTTTCTAGCTACCTCTCACACACACTTTATTTTTCTCTCTCCCTCTCTGTCTTTCTTTCTGTGTAAGCATGTGTCATACAGAGCTCTCCTCCCCTCTTTGTTTCCTGGGCTGTAACTTCCCAGAGATACACAATGCCGAAGGCTCCAATTGGCCGAGGGCTCTACCTGCCTCTGCTTTGGATGCTGTGTCATATCCTGGCCTTGTTGCCATGCCCCTCTGCCCTGTTCTGCCCCAGCGAGAGGCCTCCGGGTGGAACAACAACACACTCACCTGACTACAGTGACACACACACTCATACACACACAGTCCACTATGCCAGGCTGCTGTGATTCACACTAGGATTTACAGTCTACTTGCATAGTTCAAAACATACATTGTGTCAGTCATAAAGCAAAAAGGGGACATGGGATGACCTCATCTATCATAGCAGGTTCCTGCCAGGAAATACCTCTCAGGTTGATAATAAAGAGACTCTTCTCAGTCCTGCTTCGAGGAAATCCTCTTTCACAATCAATAGACTTCCCCTCCACACTGTCTTCCTGCTTTGGCTTATATTTTCTAAACGCATTATAAAAGGATTGGTCTGTTGCACAACTTCTCTGTCTCCCAGTAATATATGTCGTACTGAGTTAGACGTAGTACTTCTGGAGACATAATGACATTTCACTCCAGTGGCGCCACTTGTGGGGTTGAACCGAGCATCAGTTTTCCACTTTTTTAACTAGAGGTCCGTTAGACCCAGAACAACAATAATGTTTTAAAACTGTGCTGCTTTTTAAACCAACCCCCTGGAGATGGCAGGCAGCATTAGACTCTGAAGGAAAGTACTGTAGCCATTGTGTTCTTCTGGGATGTTGGCACCCAATCTGCATCTTTCCAAAACACAATTTGAGCATTACAAGGGGCTGCCAAGACCTGGATCATAAAGAAATGTTGTGGGGGGCGGGAGTTGACTAGCAATTCAGCGTCAGCCATGAGGGTAAGCAATGACCTGAAGGATTATTGTGGTCCATCAACTCAATACCTTCCTGCAGTAACCAATATTATACTTGGTTTTCTAATGCATTAGTCATACTTACCTAATGCTGTCTTTGTCCCTGCACACTAAAACAATGGTATTTATGGCGGATATTGACATCACCAACAATAGCCTTGAGTACAGAAACTCTTCATAAAGCTCTGTTTTTCCCTTTAAAGGACTGGGACAGGACAGGAACACACCCATTTGTCCCCAACTAAAATAGCATGAGGCCTTCTTGACAACTGTTCGGGAATGTTCAGAATGCACAGTGTTTGGCTTCACTGACCACTTCCAGAAGCAGACACTGTATTGTGCTGCTCCTAACAGGCAATTTGCTACTACTGTTTAACCTAGGGCTAAATCTGTTAGACTGCGCTCACCCGTGTCCCCAGAGAGAACATTTGAAGGACTGTAAATTTAAGTTTTTTATGTTGTGGTTGACTGAATTATATGCCAACTAAAACTGAATTAAGGCTCCAGGAAATGGTTTTATTTTGGCAGGAGGCGGGTGGAGGGGGTAAGCATTGGAAACTCTAGCATGAGTTAATATGGCGCTATTTGTTTTACCAGAGAGCTAATTTAGCTACGGGCTGCTGCTTTATATATCTGTATACATCTTATTAGACCTGTTGGGGAGACAGTGGGCCTGCTGCTCATCAGATTAAAATAGGTTTTATGTGTTTCAAAGGCAAGTCTCAGACTTAATTATGAGAGAGAGAGGGAGAGAGACTTCCTCTAGTGAGGATACAGATGACTGAGACTGAACCCGTACAACATGAGAAAACCTCCCAAATCCCCCCCATACAGACATACATGCTGAACTTAGAGTGGTGGGCAATGTATGTGAAGTACACAAGATCTGTCCGTGTCATGACAGTAGTAGTTAATATTCTTCCTACACTGCATCCTTTGAGCTGGCAGGCCTTCGCTCTGCTTTACTGTGGACACGCACATACACACAAAAACACGCACAAGTGTGCCTGCACACACACAAACACCCTGTGGGAGAAGTGGCTGGCAACAGCCTGTCAGCCATGTGTGATGCCCGCACGGCCTAACACTCCCCTAGAAACAGCCCACTACCCTAGGGCAGCTGAGGAGAGAGCGCCTGCATCTCACAAACACGGCCGGACAGAGCCAGAGATCCTAGATACTATTGGTGGCCTGTGTCCTCGACAGCTACAAGTCTAGAAGTCACGGATAATGGTAAGATTATGGTAAGATTATTCCGAATGGTCAGAGACAAGATTTTGGTCCATATGGTAACACAGTCCTGATGGATGTTATATACTGTAAATCCAGTCTTGAGTATGGTATCTACTCTGTTATATCTGGAGTACT